>NC_059442.1:170485367-170673202 GCF_905237065.1 Salmo salar | reverse complement strand
GGTGGTATGTGTGTTGTGGTAGTATAGTGTCTGGTGTATGTTTATGGTGGTGTATAGTGTGTATGTTCTGTTTTTTTATGGTGTTTAGTGGTGGTATATGGTGTTGTTTTGTTTTTTTTTTTTTTTTTTGTTTTGTTGTTTGTTTTTTGGTGTTGTTATGTGGTGTATGTGTCTGTTATAGTGTCTGTTTTGGTTTGTGTTTTTTTAGTGCGTTTTTTTTTTTTGTTGTTTTGTTTATTGTTTTTTGGTGTTAGTTTATGTTTGGTGTCTGGTGGTATAGTGTTTTTTGTTGTGTTTTGTTATTTGTGTTTTTTTGTGTTTTTGTTGGTTATGTTATGTGTGTCTGGTGTATGTGTTGTGTTGTGTTTTGTTTTGTGTTTTGTGTGTTTTTTTTTTGTTGTTTATATTGTTGTTTATGTGTCTGTTATAGTGGTGGTATTGTTTGTGTTGTTATGTGGTGTTTGTTTTTAGTTGGTTTTTGTTTTTTGGTTTGTTTTTTTATGTGGTGGTATGTGGTGGTATGTCTGGTGTATGTGGTTTAGTGTCTGTGTATATTTTGTTTATTGGTGGTATGTTGTATGTGGTGTATTTTATATTTGGTGGTTTCGTTTTGTGTATGTTGGTATAGTTTTGTTTATGTGTGGTTGTCTGTGTATGTGTTATGTTTGTTGTATTGTTTTGGTTTTGTTGTGTTTGTGTCTGTGGTATTTTTGTGGTTTAGTGGTGATATGTGTCTGTGTATGTGTGTTTTGTGGTATTGTGTGTGTTTTTTTCTGGTGTATATGTGGTATAGTGGTGATTTGTCTGGTGTATGTGGTATGTGTTTTGTTTATAGTGGTGTTGTGGTGTTTTTTTTGTTTTGTCTGTTATTTTTTTTTTTTTTTCTGTTGGTTGTGTGTTGTGTTATTTTTTGTTTTGTGTGGTATAGTTTTTGGTGTTGTTTGTATGTGGTGTATGTGTCTGGTGTATAGTGGTGTATAGTGGTGGTTGTGTGTATCGTCTGGTGTATTGGTGTATGTGTCTGGTGGTATAGTGGTGGTATTGGTGGTTAGTGGTGGTATAGTGTGTATGCGTCTGGTGGTATGTGTGTTGGTGTATAGTGGTGGTATGTGGTGGTATTGGTGGTATAGTGGTGGTATGTGTGTTGTGTGTATAGTGTCTGGTGGTATAGTGGTGGTATGTGGTGGTATAGTGGTGGTATAGTGGTGGTATAGTGTCTGGTGGTATGTGTGTATGTGTCTGGTGTATGTGGTGGTATTGGTTTGTTGGTATGTTTATAGTCTGGTGGTATTGTGTATAGTGGTGGTATAGTGGTTTCGTCTTGGTTATTTTTCTGGTGTTTGGTTTTATGTGGTGTTGTTTATGCGTCTGTGTTGTGGTGTATAGTGTCTGGTGGTATGTGTGGTATAGTGGTGGTATAGTGCTGGTATAGTGGTGGTATAGTGTCTGGTGGTATAGTGGTGGTATGTGGTGGTATGTGGTGGTATGTGGTGTATAGTGTCTGGTGGTATGTGGTGTATATGGTGGTTAGTGTCTGGTGGTATGGTGTGGTTGTGGTGGTATAGTGTCTGGTGGTATGTGGTGTATGTGTGGTATAGTGGTGGTATAGTGTCTGGTGGTATTGGTGTATGGTGGTTTGTTGTGGTGGTTGTGTGTATAGTGTCTGGTGGTAAAGTGTCTGTTGGTATAGTGGTGGTATGTGGTGGTATAGTGGTGGTATAGTGTCTGGTGGTATAGTGGTGGTATAGTGGTGTATTGTCTGGTGGTATTGGTGTTTTGTATGTGTCTGGTGATATGTGGTGGTATAGTGGTGGTATGTGGTGTATAGTGTCTGGTGGTATGTGGTGGTATAGTGGTGGTATAGTGATTGTATGGTGGTGGTATAGTGTCTGGTGGTATATGGTGGTATAGTGTCTGTATATAGTGTCTGGTGTATGTGTGGTATGTGTCTTGTGGTATAGTGGTGGTTTTGTATGTGGTGTATGTGGTGTATGTGGTGGTATGTGTCTGGTGTACGTGTCTGGTGGTATGTGGTGTATGGTGGTGGTATAGTGTCTGGTGGTATATGGTGGTATAGTGGTGGTATAGTGTCTGGTGTTGTGGTGGTTGTGGTGGTATATGGTGGTATGTGGTGGTATAGTGTCTGGTGGTATAGTGTCTGGTGGTATATGGTGGTATATGTCTGGTGGTATGTGGTGGTATTGTTATTGTCTGGTTTGTGGTGGTATTGGTGGTTGTTTAGTGTCGGTGGTTGTTCTGTGTATGTGTGTATATGGTGTATAGTTCTGGTGGTATAGTGTGGTATAGTGGTGGTATAGTGTCTGGTGGTATAATGGTGGTATAGTGGTGGTATAGTGGTGGTATAGTGTCTGGTGTATGTGGTGGTATAGTGGTGGTATAGTGGTGGTATTGGTGTATAGTGTCTGGTGGTATAGTGGTGGTATAGTGTCTGGTGTATAGTGTCTGGTGGTATAGTTCTGGTGGTATAGTGTGTATAGTGGTGGTATAGTGGTGTATAGTGTCTGGTGGTATAGTGGTGGTATAGTGGTGGTATAGTGGTGGTATAGTGGTGGTATGGTGGTGGTATAGTGTCTGGTGGTATAGTGGTGGTATAGTGGTGGTATAGTGTCTGGTGGTATAGTGGTGGTATGTGGTGGTATAGTGGTGGTATAGTGGTGGTATAGTGTCTGGTGTTATAGTGTCTGGTGGTATATGGTGGTATAGTGGTGGTATAGTGTCTGGTGGTATAGTGGTGGTATGTGGTGGTATGTGTCTGGTGGTATATGTGGTATAGTGGTGTATAGTGGTGGTATAGTTGGTATAATGGTGATATATGTCTGGTGGTATGTGGTGTATAGTGGTTATAGTGTCTGGTGGTATATTTATGTGGTGATATAGTGTCTGGTGGTATAGTGGTGGTTATGGTTATGTGGTGTATACTGGTGGTATATGTCTGGTGGTATAGTGGTGGTATAGTGGTGGTATAGTGGTGGTATAGTGTCTGGTGGTATAGTGGTGGTATAGTGTCTGGTGGTATAGTGGTGGTATTGTGGTGGTATAGTGCCTGGTGGTATAGTGGTGGTATAGTGGTGTATGTGGTGTATATGTCTGGTGTATGTGTCTGGTGTATAGTGGTGGTATAGTGTCTGGTGGTATAGTGGTGGTAGTTCTGGTGGTATAGTGGTGGTATATGGTGGTATAGTGGTGGTATAGTGTCTGGTGGTAAAGTGGAGGTATGGTGGTGGTATAGTGGTGGTATAGTGGTGGTATAGTGTCTGGTGGTATTGTGGTGGTATTGGTGTATAGTGGTGGTATGGTGGTGGTATAGTGGTGGTACAGTGTCTGGTGGTATGTGGTGGTATAGTGGTGGTATAGTGGTGGTATAGTGTCTGGTGGTATATGTCTGGTGTTATGGTGTATAGTTGTGGTATGTGGTGGTATAGTGTCTGGTGGTATGTGGTGGTATAGTGGTGGTATAGTGTCTGGTTTAATTGGTGGTATAGTGTCTGTGTATGTGGTGGTATTGTCTGGTATAGTGGTGGTATATCGTCTGGTGGTATAGTGGTGGTATAGTGGTGGTATAGTGTCTGGTATAGTGGTGGTATAGCGGTGGTATAGTGTCTGGTGGTATAGTGTCTGGTGGTATGTGGTGGTATATGGTGGTATAGTGGTGTAGAGTGGAGGTATATGTCTGGTGGTATTGGTGGTATAGTGTCTGGTGTATAGTGGTGGTATGTGGTGGTATAGTGATGGTATAGTGGTGGCATAGTGGTGGTATAGTGGTGTATAGTGTCTGGTGGTATAGTGGTGGTATATGGTGGTATAGTGTGGTATTGGTGTATAGTGGTGGTATAGTGGTGGTATAGTGTCTGGTGGTATAGTGGTGTATAGTGGTGGTATATGGTGGTATAGTGGTGGTATAGTGTCTGGTGGTATAGTGGTGGTATAGTGGTGGTATAGTGGTGGTATAGTGGTGGTATAGTGTCTGGTGGTATAGTGGTGGTATAGTGTCTGGTGGTATAGTGGTGTATTTGGTGGTATAGTGGTGGTATAGTGTCTGGTGGTATAGTGGTGGTATGTGGTGGTATGTGGTGTATATTGGCTGGTGGTATAGTGGTGTTATGTGGTGTTATTGGCTGGTGGTATAGTGGTGGTATAGTGGTGGTATAGTGTCTGGTGGTATAGTGGTGGTATAGTGTCTGGTGGTATAGTGGTGGTATAGTGTCTGGTGGTATAGTGTCTGGTGGTATAGTGGTGGTATAGTGGTGGTATAGTGGTGCTATAGTGTCTGGTGGTATAGTTTCTGGTGGTATAGTGGTGGTATAATGTCTGGTGGTATAGTGGTGGTATTGGTGTATGTGGTGGTATAGTGGTGGTATAGTGTCTGGTGGTATAGTGGTGGAATAGTGGTGGTTGTGGTGGTATGTGGTGGTATAGTGTCTGGTGGTATAGTGGTGGTATAGTGGTGGTATAGTGCCTGGTGGTATAGTGGTGGTATGTGGTGGTATGTGGTGGTATGTGTCTGGTGGTATAGTGTTGTGTATTGTGGTTGTGTGGTATAGTGTCTGGTGGTATAGTGTCTGGTGTATAGTGGTGGTTGTGGTGGTATAGTGTCTGGTGGTATAGTGGTGGTATAGTGTCTGGTGGTATAGTGGTGGTATAGTGGTGGTATGTGGTGGTATAGTGTCTGGTGGTATAGTGGTGGTATAGTGGTGGTATAGTGGTGGTATACTGCTTGTGGTATAGTGGTGGTATAGTGGTGGTATATTGTCTGGTGGTATAGTGGTGGTATAGTGGTTGTATAGGGGTGGTATAGTGTCTGGTGGTATAGTGTCTGGTGGTATAGTGGTGGTATAGTGGTGGTATAGTGTCTGGTGGTATAGTGGTGGTATAGTGGTGGTATAGTGTCTGGTGGTATAGTGTCTGGTGGTATAGTGGTTGTATAGTGGTGCTATAGTGGTGCTATAGTGTCTGTGTATATTTCTGGTGTATAGTGGTGGTATATGTTGGTGGTATAGTGTGTATATGGTGGTATGTGTCTGGTGGTATAGTGGTGGTATAGTGGTGGTATAGTGGTGGTATATGTCTGGTGTTTGTGTTGGTATGTGTCTGGTGGTATAGTGGTGGTATAGTGCCTGGTGGTATAGTGGTGGTATTTTGGTGGTATAGTGGTGGTATGTGGTGGTATAGTGTCTGGTGGTATAGTGTCTGGTGGTATGTGGTGGTATAGTGCCTGGTGGTATGTGGTGGTATAGTGGTGGTATAGTGGTGGTATAGTGGTGGTATAGGGTCTGGTGGTATGTGGTGGTATGTGCGGTATAGTGGTGGTATAGTGGTGGTATAGTGGTGTATAGTGGTGGTATAGTGGTGGTATAGTGTCTGGTGGTATAGTGGTGGTATAGTGGTGGTATAGTGGTGGTATAGTGTCTGGTGGTATGTGTCTGGTGGTATAGTGGTGGTATAGTGTCTGGTGGTATAGTGTCTGGTGGTATAGTGTCTGGTGGTATAGTGGTGGTATAGTGGTGGTATAGTGGTGGTATAGTGTCTGGTGGTATAGTCTCTGGTGGTATAGTGGTGGTATAGTGGTGGTATATTGGTGGTATAGTGGTGGTAGAGTGGTGGTATAGTGTCTGGTGGTATAGTGGTGGTATAGTGTCTGGTGGTTTAGTGGTGGTATAGTGGTGGTATAGTGATGGTATAGTGGTGGTATAGTGGTGGTATAGTGTCTGGTGGTATAGTGGTGGTATAGTGGTGGTATGTGGTGGTATAGTGTCTGGTGGTATAGTGGTGGTTGTGGTGGTATGTGGTGTATTGTCTGGTATGTGTCTGGTGGTATGTGTCTGGTGGTATAGTGTCTGGTGGTATAGTGGTGGTATGTGGTGGTATAGTGGTGGTATAGTGTCTGGTGGTATAGTGTCTGGTGGTATAGTGGTGGTATAGTGGTGGTATAGTGTCTGCTGGTATAGTGGTGGTATAGTGGTGGTATAGTGGTGGTATAGTGTCTGCTGGTATAGGGGTGGTATAGTGGTGGTATAGTGGTGGTATAGTGGTGGTATATTATCTGGTGGTATACTGGTGGTATAGTGGTGGTATAGTGGTTGTATAGTGGTGGTATAGTGTCTGGTGGTATAGTGGTGGTAGAGTGTCTGTTGGTATAGTGGTGGTATAGTGGTGGTATAGTGTCTGGTGGTATAGTGGTGGTATAGTGGTGGTATAGTGGTGGTATACTGTCTGGTGGTATAGTGTATGGTGGTATAGTGGTGGTATAGTGGTGGTATAGTGGTGGTATAGTGGTGGTATAGTGGTGGTATAGTGTCTGGTGGTATAGTGGTGGTATAGTGGTGGTATAGTGGTGGTATAGTGTCTGGTGTTATAGTGTTGGTATAGTGTCTGGTGGTATAGTGGTGGTATAGTGCCTGGTGGTATAGTGGTGGTATTTTGGTGGTATAGTGGTGGTATAGTGGTGTTAGTGTCTGGTGGTATAGTGTCTGGTGGTATAGTGGTGGTATAGTGCCTGGTGGTATAGTGGTGGTATAGTGGTGGTATAGTGGTGGTATAGTGGTGGTATAGAGTCTGGTGGTATGTGGTGGTATAGTGGCGGTGTGTGGTGGTATAGTGGTGGTATAGTGGTGGTATAGTGGTGGTATAGTGGTGGTATGTGGTGGTATAGTGTCTGGTGGTATGTGGTGGTATGTGGTGGTATAGTGGTGGTATAGTGTCTGGTGGTATAGTGTCTGGTGGTATAGTGGTGGTATAGTGTCTGGTGGTATAGTGTCTGGTGTATAGTGTCTGGTGGTATAGTGGTGGTATAGTGGTGGTATAGTGGTGGTATAGTGTCTGGTGGTATAGTTCTGGTGGTATAGTGGTGGTATGTGGTGGTATATTGGTGGTATAGTGGTGGTATAGTGGTGGTATAGTGTCTGGTGGTATAGTGGTGGTATAGTGTCTGGTGGTTTAGTGGTGGTATAGTGGTGGTATATGGTGGTATAGTGGTGGTATAGTGTGTATAGTGTCTGGTGGTATGTGGTGGTATAGTGGTGGTATAGTGGTTATAGTGTCTGGTGGGGGTGGTATATGTCTGGTGGTATAGTGTCTGGTGGTATAGTGTCGGTGGTATAGTGGTGGTATGGGTGTTAGTGGTGGTATAGTGTCTGGTGGTATGTGTCTGGTGGTATAGTGGTGGTATAGTGGTGGTATAGTGTCTGCTGGTATAGTGGTGGTATAGTGGTGGTATAGTGGTGGTATAGTGTCTGCTGGTATAGTGTGGTATGTGGTGGTATGTGGTGGTATATTGTGGTATATTGTCTGGTGGTATACTGGTGGTATAGTGGTGGTATAGTGGTTGTATAGTGGTGGTATATGTCTGGTGGTATAGTGGTGGTATGTGTCTGTTGGTATAGTGGTGGTATAGTGGTGGTATAGTGTCTGGTGGTATAGTGGTGGTATAGTGGTGGTATAGTGGTGGTATACTGTCTGGTGGTATAGTGTCTGGTGGTATAGTGGTGGTATAGTGGTGGTATCTGGTGCTATAGTGTCTGGTGGTATGTTTCTGGTGGTATAGTGGTGGTATAGTGTCTGGTGGTATAGTGGTGGTATAGTGGTGGTATAGCGGTGGTATAGTGGTGGTATAGTGTCTGGTGTATATGGTGATATAGTGGTGGTATAGTGGTGGTATGTGGTGGTATATATGTATGTGGTGGTATGTGTCGGTGGTATAGTGTCTGGTGGTATAGTGTCTGGTGGTATAGTGGTGGTATAGTGGTGGCATAGTGGTGGTATAGTGGTGGTATAGTGTCTGGTGGTATGTGGTGGTATGGTGGCGGTATAGTGGTGGTATGTGGTGGTATTGGTGGTATGTGGTGGTATAGTGGTGGTACAGTGTCTGGTGGTATAGTGGTGGTATAGTGGTGGTATGGTGGTGGTATAGTGTCTGGTGGTATAGTGGTGGTATGGTGGTGGTATAGTGGTGGTATAGTGTCTGGTGGTATAGTGTCTGGTGGTATAGTGTCTGGTGGTATAGTGGTGTATAGTGGTGGTATAGTGTTGGTTGTATAGTGTCTGGTGTATATGGTGGTATGTGTCTGGTATGTGGTATAGTGGTGGTATAGTGGTTGTATAATGTCTGGTGTATAGTGTCTGGTGGTATAGTGTCTGGTGTATGTGGTGTATAGTGGTGTATAGTGTCTGGTGGTATGTGGTGGTATAGTGTCTGGTGGTATAGTTTTGGTATGTGGTGTATAGTGGTGGTATGTGTCTGGTGGTATAGTGTCTGGTGGTATGTGGTGGTATGTGTTTGTGTTGTGGTGGTTAGTGTCTGGTGGTATATGTCGTGTATGTGTCTGGTGGTATAGTGGTGGTATAGTGTCTGGTGGTATAGTGTCTGGTGGTATAGTGGTGGTATAGTGGTGGTATGTGGTAGTGGAGGTATAGTGTCTGGTGGTATTGGTGGTATGTGTCTGGTGGTATGTGGTGGTATGTGGTGGTATAGTGGGTTTGTGTATAGTGTCTGGTGGTTATGTGGTATATGGTGTATGTGGTGGTACAGTGTCTGGTGGTATAGTGGTGGTATAGTGGTGGTATAGTGGTGGTATAGTGTCTGGTGGTTATAGTGGTGGTATAGTGGTGGTATGTGGTGGTATAGTGTCTGGTGTATAGTGTCTGGTGGTATAGTGTCGTTGGTATAGTGGTGGTATGTGGTGGTATAGTGTCTGGTGGTATAGTGGTGGTATAGTGTCTGGTATAGTGGTGGTATAGTGTTGGTATAGTGGTGGTATAGTGTCGGTGGTATAGTGCGTGTATGTGTCTGGTGGTATAGTGGTGGTATAGTGGTGGTATAGTTCGTGTATGTGTCTGGTGGTATAGTGGTGGTATAGTGTCTGGTGGTATAGTGGTGGTATAGTGGTGGTATA
Organism: Salmo salar; assembly: GCF_905237065.1. Classification (NCBI taxonomy): domain Eukaryota; kingdom Metazoa; phylum Chordata; class Actinopteri; order Salmoniformes; family Salmonidae; genus Salmo; species Salmo salar. The sequence goes on along the minus strand of NC_059442.1, from coordinate 170,664,293 downwards.
GTGGTGGTATAGTGTCTGGTGGTATAGTGGTGGTATAGTGGTGGTATAGTGTCTGGTGGTATAGTGGTGGTATAGTGGTGGTATAGTGTCTGGTGGTATGTGGTGGTATATTGGTGGTATAGTGGTGGTATAGTGGTGGTATAGTGTCTGGTGGTATAGTGGTGGTATAGTGGTGGTATAGTGTCTGGTGGTATAGTGGTTGTATGTGGTGGTATAGTGTCTGGTGGTATGTGGTGGTATAGTGGTGGTATAGTGTCTGGTGGTATAGTGGTGGTATAGTGGTGGTATTGGTGGTATAGTGTCTGGTGGTAGGTGTCTGGTGGTATTTAGTGGTGGTATAGTGGTGCTATAGTGTCTGGTGGTATAGTTTCTGGTGGTATAGTGGTGGTATAGTGTCTGGTGGTATAGTGGTGTATAGTGGTGGTATAGTGGTGGTATGTGGTGGTATAGTGTCTGGTGGTATATTTTGTGGTGGTATAGTGGTGGTTGTGGTATTTGGTATAGTGTCTGGTGGTATGTGTTGGTGTATAGTGGTGGTTAGTGGTGGTATAGTGTCTGGTGGTATAGTGTCTGGTGGTATATGGTGGTATAGTGTCTGGTATAGTGGTGGTATAGTGGTGGTATAGTGTCTGGTGGTATAGTGTCTGGTGGTATAGTGGTGGTATAGTGGTGGTATAGTGGTGGTATAGTGTCTGGTGGTATAGTGTCTGGTGGTATAGTGGTGGTATAGTGGTGGTATAGTTGTGGTAGAGTGGAGGTATAGTGTCTGGTGGTATAGTGGTGGTATAGTGTCTGGTGGTATAGTGGTGGTATAGTGGTGGTATAGTGATGGTATAGTGGTGGTATAGTGTCTGGTGGTATAGTGTCTGGTGGTATAGTGTCTGGTGGTATAGTGGTGGTATAGTGGTGGTATAGTGGTGGTATAGTGGTGGTATAGTGTCTGGTGGTATAGTGGTGGTATAGTGGTGGTATAGTGTCTGGTGGTATATTGTCTGGTGGTATAGTGTCTGGTGGTATAGTGTCTGGTGGTATAGTGGTGGTATAGTGGTGGTATAGTGGTGGTATAGTGGTGGTATAGTGTCTGGTGGTATAGTGGTGGTATAGTGTCTGGTGGTATAGTGTTGGTATAGTGGTGGTATAGTGGTGGTATAGTGGTGGTATAGTGTCTGCTGGTATAGTGGTGGTATAGTGGTGGTATATTGGCTGGTGGTATAGTGGTGGTATAGTGGTGGTATAGTGGTTGTATAGTGGTGGTATAGTGTCTGGTGGTATAGTGGTGGTATAGTGGTGGTATAGTGTCTGGTGGTATAGTGGTTGTATGGTGGTGGTATAGTGTCTGGTGGTATAGTGGTGGTATAGTGGTGGTATAGTGGTGGTATAGTGTCTGGTGGTATTGTGTCTGGTGGTATAGTGTCTGGTGGTATAGTGGTGGTATAGTGGTGGTATAGTGTCTGGTGGTATAGTGGTGGTATAGTGGTGGTATAGTGTCTGGTGGTATTGTTGGTTTTGTTATGTGGTGTATAGTGGTGGTATAGTGTCTGGTGGTATGTGTGGTATGTGGTGGTATGTGTGTATTGGTGGTATAGTGTCTGTGTTGTATTGGTGTATGTGTCTGGTGTATGTGGTGGTATAGTGGTGGTATGTGGTGGTATAGTGTCTGTGGTGGTTGTGGTGTTGTGGTGATATAGTGTCTGGTGGTATAGTGGTGGTATGTGTCTGGTGTATATGGTGTTTGGTGGTATGTGGTGGTATGTGGTGGTATAGTGTCTGTGGTATGTGGTGGTATAGTGGTGGTATAGTGGTGGTATAGTGTCTGGTGTATAGTGTTTTGTCTGGTGGTATAGTGGTGTATAGTGGTGGTATGTGGTGGTATAGTGGTGGTATATGTCTGGTGGTATATGGTGGTATAGTGTCTGGTGGTATATGTGTATAGTGGTGGTATGGTGTATGTGGTGGTATAGTGGTGGTATTGTCTGGTGGTATAGTGTGGTATAGTGTCTGGTGGTATGTGGTGGTATAGTGGTGGTATAGTGGTGGTATGTGGTGGTATAGTGTCTGGTGGTATAGTGGTGGTATAGTGGTGGTATAGTGGTGGTATAGTGGTGGTATAGTGGTGGTATAGTGTCTGGTGGTATGTGGTGGTATAGTGTCTGGTGGTATAGTGGTGGTATAGTGGTGGTATAGTGGTGGTATAGTGGTGGTATAGTGTCTGGTGGTATAGTGGTGGTATAGTGTCTTGTGGTATATGGTGTATAGTGGTGGTATGTGGTTGTATGGTGGTGGTATAGTGTCTGGTGGTATAGTGGTGGTATTGGTGGTAGTGGTGGTATGTGGTGTATAGTGGTGTATGTTGGTTTGTCTGGTGGTTAGTGTTGGTGGTATAGTGTCTGGTGGTATAGTGGTGGTATAGTGGTGGTATAGTGTCTGGTGGTATGTGGTGGTATTGGTGGTATGTGTCTGGTGGTATGTGGTGGTATAGTGGTGGTATAGTGGTGGTATGTGTCTGGTGGTATGTGGTGGTATAGTGTCTGGTATATGTGTCTGGTGGTATAGTGGTGGTATAGTGGTGGTATGTGGTGGTATAGTGGTGGTATAGTGTCTGGTGGTATAGTGGTGGTATAGTGGTGGTATAGTGGTGGTATAGTGTCGGTGGTATAGTGTCTGGTGGTATTGGTGTATAGTGTTGGTATAGTGGTGGTATAGTGTCTGGTGGTATTGGTGGTATATGGTGGTATGTGTCTGGTGGTATAGTGGTGGTATAGTGGTGGTATAGTGTCTGGTGGTATGTGGTGGTATAGTGGTGGAATAGTGTCTGGTGGTATTGGTGGTATAGTGGTGGTATAGTGGTGGTATAGTGGTGGTATAGTGTCTGGTGGTATTGTGTATGTGTCTGGTATTAGTGTCTGTTGTGGTTTGTTATAGTGGTGGTATAGTGTCTGGTGTATGTGGTGGTATAGTGGTGGTATGTGGTGGTATAGTGGTGGTATAGTGGTGGTATAGTGTCTGGTGGTATAGTGGTGGTATAGTGGTGGTATAGTGGTGGTATAGTGGTGTATAGTGTCTGGTGGTATAGTGTCTGGTGGTATATGTGGTTAGTGGTGGTATGTGTCTGGTGGTATAGTGGTGTATAGTGGTGGTATAGTGTCTGGTGGTATAGTGGTGGTATGTGGTGGTATAGTGGTGTATAGTGTCTGGTGGTATAGTGTCTGGTGTATATGGTGGTATAGTGGTGGTATAGTGTTGGTGGTATTTGTCTGGTGGTATGTGTTGGTGGTATAGTGTCTGGTGGTATGTGGTGGTATAGTGGTGGTATAGTGGTGGTATGTGGTGGTATAGTGTCTGGTGTATAGTGGTGGTATAGTGTCTGGTGGTATAGTGTTGGTATAGTGGTGGTATATGGTGGTATAGTGGTGGTATAGTGTCTGCTGGTATAGTGGTGGTATAGTGGTGGTATATTGGCTGGTGGTATATGGTGGTATAGTGGTGGTATAGTGGTTGTATAGTGGTGGTATAGTGTCTGGTGGTATGTGGTGTTGTGGTTATAGTGTCTGGTGGTATAGTGGTTGTATGGTGGTGGTATAGTGTCTGGTGGTATGTGGTGGTATGTGGTGGTATAGTGGTGGTATAGTGTCTGGTGGTATTGTGTCTGGTGGTATAGTGTCTGGTGGTATGTGGTGGTATAGTGTGGTATATGTCTGGTGGTATAGTGGTGGTATTGGTGGTATAGTGTCTGGTGGTATAGTGTCTGGTGGTATAGTGGTGGTATGTGGTGGTATAGTGGTGGTATAGTGGTGGTATAGTGGTGGTATGTGTCTGGTGGTATAGTGGTGGTATGTGGTGGTATGTGGTGGTATATGGTGGTATGTGTCTGGTGGTATAGTGGTGGTATAGTGGTGGTATAGTGGTGGTATAGTGGTGGTATAGTGGTGGTATAGTGGTGGTATAGTGTCTGGTGGTATTGGTGTATAGTGGTGGTATAGTGGCTGTTGTGTCTGGTGGTATTGTGGTATGTGGTGGTATTGGTGGTATAGTGTCTGGTGGTATGTGGTGGTATAGTGGTGGTATATGGTGATATAGTGTCTGGTGGTATAGTGGTGGTATAGTGTCTGGTGGTATGTGGTGGTATGTGGTGGTATGTGGTGGTTTGTGGTGGTATAGTGTCTGGTGGTATAGTGGTGGTATAGTGGTGGTATAGTGGTGGTATAGCGTCTGGTGGTATAGTGGTGGTATAGTGTCTGGTGGTATAGTGGTGGTATGGTGGTGCTATTGGTGGTATAGTGGTGGTATACGTCTGGTGGTATAGTGGTGGTATAGTGTCTGGTGTATAGTGGTGGTTGTGGTGTATAGTGGTGGTATGTGGTGGTATGTGGTGGTATAGTGTCTGGTGGTATAGTGGTGGTATAGTGTCTGGTGTATGTTGGTATAGTGGTGGTATATGGTGGTATAGTGGTGGTATAGTGGTGGTATGTGTCTGGTGTATAGTGTGTATGTGGTGGTATAGTGGTGGTATAGTGGTGGTATAGTGGTGGTATAGCGTCTGGTGGTATAGTGGTGGTATAGTGTCTGGTGGTATAGTGGTGGTATAGTGGTGGTATAGTGGTGGTATGTGGTGTATGTGGTGGTATAGTGGTGGTATAGTGTCTTGTGGTATAGTGGTGGTATAGTGGTGGTATAGTGGTTGTATAGTGGTGGTATAGTGTCTGGTGGTATAGTGGTGGTATAGTGGTGGTATAGTGGTGGTATGTGGTGGTATAGTGGTGGTATAGTGGTGGTATAGTGTCTGGTGGTATAGTGGTGGTATAGTGGTGGTATAGTGTCTGGTGGTATAGTGGTGGTATGTGGTGGTATAGTGTCTGGTGGTATAGTGGTGGTATATGGTGGTATGTGGTGTATTGGTATAGTGTCTGGTGGTATAGTGGTGGTATTGGTGGTATGTGGTGTATAGTGTCTGGTGTGTGGTGGTATAGTGTCTGGTTTGTGGTGTTAGTGGTGTATAGTGGTGTATAGTGGTGTATAGTGGTGGTATGTGTCTGGTGGTATAGTGTGTATAGTGGTGGTATAGTGGTGGTATAGTGTCTGGTGTAAAGTGTCTGGTGTATAGTGGTGGTATAGTGTTGTATAGTGGTGGTATAGTGTCTGGTGGTATAGTGGTGGTATGTGGTGGTATAGTGTCTGGTGGTATGTGGTGGTATAGTGGTGGTATAGTGTCTGGTGATTGTGGTGGTATTGGTGGAATAGTGTCTGGTGGTATAGTGGTGGTATAGTGGTGGTATAGTGGTGGTATAGTGGTGGTATAGTGTCTGGTGGTATAGTGGTGGTATAGTGTCTGGTATAGTGTCTGGTGGTATAGTGGTGGTATATGTGGTATAGTGGTGGTATAGTGTCTGGTGGTATAGTTGGTATAGTGGTGGTATGTGGTGGTATAGTGGTGGTATAGTGGTGGTATAGTGTCTGGTGGTATAGTGGTGGTATGTGGTGGTATAGTGGTGGTATAGTGGTGGTATAGTGTCTGGTGGTATAGTGTCTGGTGGTATAGTGGTGGTATGTGGTGGTATAGTGTCTGGTGGTATAGTGGTGTATGTGGTGGTATAGTGTCTGGTGGTATTGGTGTATAGTGGTGGTATGTGGTGGTATAGTGTCTGGTGGTATGTGTCTGGTGGTATAGTGGTGGTATGTGGTGGTATAGTGTCTGGTGGTATGTGGTGGTATAGTGGTGGTATAGTGTCTGTGGTATAATGGTGGTATGTGGTGGTATGTGGTGGTATAGTGTCTGGTGGTATGTGGTGGTATGTGGTGGTATAGTGTGGTATGTGGTGGTATAGTGTCTGGTGTATAGTGGTGGTATAGTGTGGTGTATAGTGTCTGGTGGTATGTGTCTGGTGGTATATGGTGGTATGTGGTGGTATGTGGTGGTATGTGTCTGGTGGTATAGTGGTGGTATAGTGGTGGTATATGGTGGTATATGGTGGTATAGTGGTGGTATGTGGTGTATCGTGGTGGTATAGTGTCTGGTGGTATAGTGTCTGGTGGTATGTGTCTGGTGGTATAGTGGTGGTATAGTGGTGGTATATGTCTGGTTGTATAGTGTCTGGTGTTGTGGTGGTATAGTGTCTGGTATGTGGTGGTATAGTGGTGGTATATGGTGGTATAGTGTCTGGTGTATAGTGTCTGGTGGTATAGTGTCTGGTGGTATAGTGGTGGTATGTGGTGGTATAGTGTCTGGTGGTATAGTGTCTGGTGGTATGTGGTGGTATAGTGGTGGTATAGTGGTGCTATAGTGTCTGGTGGTATTTTCTGGTGGTATAGTGGTGGTATAGTGTCTGGTGGTATATGGTGGTATATGGTGGTATAGTGGTGGTATAGTGGTGGTTGTGTGTATAGTGTCTGGTGGTATAGTGGTGGTATAGTGGTGGTATAGTGGTGGTATATCTGGTGGTATGTGGTGGTATGTGTCTGGTGTGTGGTATAGTGGTGGTATGTGTCTGGTGGTATAGTGGTGGTATAGTGGTGGTATAGTGGTGGTATAGTGGTGGTATAGCGTCTGGTGGTATATGGTGGTATAGTGTCTGGTGGTATGTGGTGGTATAGTGGTGTATAGTGGTGGTATGTGGTGGTATGTGTCTGGTGGTATAGTGGTGTATTGTGGTATAGTTGGTATGTGGTGGTATAGGTCTGGTGTTAGTGGTGGTATGTGTCTGGTGTATAGTGGTGGTATGTGGTGGTATAGTGGTGGTATAGATCTGGTGGTATAGTGGTGGTATGTGGTGGTATGTGGTGGTATAGTGGTGGTATGTCTGGTGGTATAGTGGTGGTATAGTGTCTGGTGGTATAGTGGTGGTATAGTGGTGGTATAGTGGTGGTATGTGGTGGTATGTGTCTGGTGGTATAGTGGTGGTATAGTGTCTGGTGGTATATGGTGGTATAGTGGTGGTATAGTGTGGTATGTGGTGGTATAGTGTCTGGTGGTATGTGGTGGTATATGGTGGTATAGTGGTGGTATAGTGGTGGTATAGTGTCTGGTGGTATGTGGTGGTATAGTGGTGGTATGTGTTGTGTATGATGTGGTGTATAGTGTCTGGTGGTTTGGTGGTATTGGTGGTATAGTGTGGTATGTGTGTTGTTTGTGGTGGTATATGGTGGTATGTGGTGGTATAGTGGTGTATAGTGGTGGTATGTGTCTGGTGGTATAGTTGTGGTATGTGTCTGGTATTGTCTGGGGTATATGGTGGTATAGTGGTGGTATAGTGGTGGTATATGTCTGGTGGTATAGTGGTGGTATATGGTGGTATATGGTGGTATAGTGGTGGTATGTGGTGGTATGTGTCTGGTGGTATGTGTCTGGTGTATGTGGTGGTATAGTGTTGGTATAGTGGTTATGTGGTGTATGTGGTGGTATGTGGTGGTATGTGGTGGTATAGTGTCTGGTGGTATGGTGGTGGTATAGTGGTGGTATAGTGGTGGTATGCGTCTGGTGGTATAGTGGTGGTATAGTGTCTGGTGGTATAGTGATGGTATGTGGTGTATAGTGGTGGTATGTGGTGGTATAGTGTCTGGTGGTATAGTGGTGTATACGTCTGGTGGTATTTGTATGGTGGTTGTGGTGGTATAGTGGTGGTATAGTGTCTGGTGGTATAGTGGTGGTATAGTGGTGTATGTGGTGTATTGTGGTATGTGCTCTGGTGGTATGTGGTGGTATAGTGTCTGGTTATGTGGTGGTATAGTGGTGTATGTGGTGGTATAGGTCTGGTGGTATGTGGTGTTGTGTATAGTGGTGGTATGTGGTGGTATAGTGTCTGGTGGTATGTGGTGGTATAGTGTCTGGTGGTATAGTGGTGGTATTATAGTGGTGGTATGTGGTGGTATAGTGGTGGTATAGTGTCTGGTGTATGTGGTGGTATGTGTCTGGTGGTATAGTGGTGGTATAGTGGTGGTATAGTGTCTGGTGGTATAGTGGTGGTATGTGGTGGTATAGTGTGGTGTATAGTGGTGGTATAGTGGTGGTATAGTGTCTGGTGGTATAGTGGTTGTATAGTGGTGGTATAGTGTCTGGTGGTATAGTGGTGGTATAGTGGTGGTATAGTGTCTGGTGGTATAGTGGTGGTATAGTGGTGGTATAGTGGTGGTATAGTGTCTGGTGGTATGTGTCTGGTGGTATAGTGGTGGTATAGTGGTGGTATAGTGGTGCTATAGTGCTGTGGTATAGTTCTGGTGGTATGTGGTGGTATGTGTCTGTGTATGTATAGTGGTGGTTATAGTGGTGGTATGGTGGTGGTATAGTGTCTGGTGGTATAGTGGTGGTATATGGTGTATAGTGGTGTATAGTGTCTGGTGGTATAGTGGTGGTATAGTGTCTGGTGGTATGTGTGTGGTATAGTGTGGTATGTGGTTATAGTGTCTGGTGGTATAGTGTCTGGTGGTATAGTGGTGGCTGGTATAGTGGTGGTATAGTGGTGGTATAGTGGTGTTGCTGGTGTATGTGTCTGGTGTATATGTGTATAGTGGTGGTATGTGGTGGTATAGTGTCTGGTGGTATGTGTCGGTGGTATAGTGGTGGTATGTGGTGGTATGTTTGGTATGTGGTGGTATAGTGTCTGGTGTATAGTGGTGGTATAGTGTCTGGTGGTTGTTGGTATGTGGTGGTATGTGTGGTATAGTGGTGTATAGTGTCTGGTGGTTTGTCTTGTGGGTTATGTGGTGGTATAGTGGTGGTATGTGGTGGTATAGTGTCTGGTGGTATAGTGGTGGTATATGGTGGTATGTGTCGTGTATGGTTGTGTTGTTTGTGGTGGTATGTGGTGGTATAGTGGTGGTATAGTGGTGGTATAGTGTCTGGTGGTATAGTGGTGGTATGTGTCGGTGTATGTGTTGGTATAGTGGTGGTATGTGGTGTATAGTGTCTGCTGGTATAGTGGTGGTATAGTGGTGGTATATTGTCTGGTGGTGGTGGTTGTGGTGGTATGTGGTTGTATGTGGTGGTATAGTGTCTGGTGGTATGTGGTGGTATAGTGGTGGTATAGTGTCTGGTTATTGGTGTATGGTGGTGGTATAGTGTCTGGTGGTATTGGTGGTATAGTGGTGGTATAGTGGTGGTATGTGTCTGGTGTATAGTGGTGGTTGGTGGTATATGGTGGTATAGTGTCTGGTGGTATAGTGGTGGTATGTGGTGGTATAGTGTCTGGTGGTATAGTGTCTGGTGGTATAGTGGTGGTATAGTGGTGGTATTGTGGTATGTGGTGGTATAGTGGTGGTATAGTGTCTGGTGGTATAGTGGTGGTATTGGTGGTATTGGTGGTATAGTGGTGGTATAGTGGGTGGTATAGTGTCTGGTGGTATAGTGGTGGTATAGTGGTGGTATGTGGTGTATAGTGTCTGGTGGTATAGTGGTTAGTGGTGGTATAGTGGTGGTATAGTGTCTGGTGGTATAGTGGTGGTATGTGGTATAGTGGTGGTATATGTCTGGTGGTATAGTGGTGGTATGTGTCTGGTGGTATATGGTGGTATTGTGGTATAGTGGTGTATAGTGGTGGTATAGTGTCTGGTGTATAGTGGTGTATGTGTGGTATGGTGGTATAGCGTCTGGTGGTATAGTGGTGGTATAGTGTCTGGTGGTATGTGGTGGTATAGTGGTGCTATGTGGTGGTATTGGTGGTATATGTCTGGTGGTATGTGGTGTATATGTTGGTGGTATTGGTGGTATAGTGTGTATATGTGGTATAGTGGTGGTATAGTGGTGGTATAGCGTCTGGTGGTATAGTGGTGGTATAGTGTCTGGTGGTATAGTGGTGGTATAGTGGTGGTATAGTGGTGGTATGTGGTGGTATAGTGTCTGGTGGTATGTGTGTTGGGGTGGTGGTATTGGTTTGTGGTGTATCGTCTGGTGGTATAGTGGTGGTATAGTGTCTGGTGGTATAGTGGTGGTATTGGTGGTATGTGGTTATAGTGGTGGTATAGTCGTCTGGTGTATAGTGGTGGTATAGTGTCTTGTGGTATAGTGGTGGTATAGTGGTGGTTTGGTTGTATGTGGTGGTATAGTGTCTGGTGGTATGTGGTGTATAGTGGTGGTATAGTGGTGGTATAGTGGTGGTATAGTGGTGGTATAGTGGTGGTATAGTGTCTGGTGGTATAGTGGTGGTATAGTGGTGGTATAGTGTCTGGTGGTATGTGGTGGTATAGTGGTGGTATAGTGTCTGGTGGTATGTGGTGGTATAGTGTGTATAGTGTCTGTGGTATAGTGGTGGTATAGTGGTGGTATGTGGTGGTATAGTGTCTGGTGGTATAGTGGTGGTATAGTGTTGTATGTGTCTGGTGGTATAGTGGTGGTATAGTGGTGGTATAGTGGTGGTATGGTGGTATAGTGTCTGGTGGTATAGTGGTGGTATAGTGGTGGTATAGTGGTGGTATAGTCGGTGGTATAGTGTCTGGTGGTATAGTGGTGGTATAGTGGTGGTATGTGGTGGTATAGTGTCTGGTGGTATAGTGGTGGTATGTGGTGGTATGTGTCTGGTGGTATGTGGTGGTATAGTGGTGGTTGTGTCTGGTGGTATTGGTGGTATAGTGTGGAATAGTGGGTGGTTAGTGTGGTATGTGGTGGTATAGTGGTGGTATAGTGGTGTATAGTGTCTGGTGGTTGTGGTGGTATAGTGTTGGTATGTGTCTGGTGTATAGTGGTGGTATGTGGTGGTATAGTGGTGGTATAGTGTCTGGTGGTATAGTGGTGGTATAGTGGTGGTATAGTGGTGGTATAGTGGTGGTATTGGTGGTATGTGTCTGGTGGTATAGTGGTGGTATAGTGGTGGTATAGTGGTGGTATAGTGGTGGTATAGTGTCTGGTGGTATAGTGCTGGTGGTATAGTGGTGGTATAGTGGTGGTATAGTGTCTGGTGGTATAGTGGTGGTATAGTGGTGGTATAGTGTCTGGTGGTATGTGGTGGTATAGTGTCGGTGGTATAGTGTCGGTGGTATAGTGGTGGTATGTGGTGGTATGTGTGGTATTTTTGGTGTATGTGGTGGTATAGTGTCTGGTGGTATAGTGGTGGTATAGTGGTGGTATAGTGGTGGTATAGTGGTGGTATAGTGTCTGGTGGTATAGTGGTGGTATAGTGTGGTGGTATAGTGGTGGTATAGTGGTGGTATGTGGTGGTATAGTGGTGGTATATGTCTGGTATGTGGTGGTATGTGGTGGTATATTGTCTGGTGGTATGTGGTGGTATAGTGGTGTATAGTGGTTGTTTGTGTGTCTGGTGGTATGTGTGGTTATGGTGGTATGTGTCTGGTGTTAGTGGTTGTTGGTGGTGGTATAGTGTCGGTGGTATAGTGGTGGTATAGTGGTGGTATAGTGGTGGTATAGTGTCTGGTGGTATAGTGTCTGGTGGTATGGTGTGGTTTGTGTATGTGGTGGTATTTCGGTGGTATAGTGGTGGTATAGTGGTGGTATAGTGTCTGGTGGTATAGTGTCTGGTGGTATATGGTGGTATAGTGGTGGTATAGTGGTGGTATAGTGGTGGTATGTGGTGGTATGTGTCTGGTGGTATAGTGGCTGGTATAGTGGTGGTATAGTGGTGGTATAGTGGTGGTATAGTGTCTGGTGGTATGTGGTGGTTGTGGTGGTATAGTGGTGGTATAGTGGTGGTATAGTGGTGGTATAGTGGTGGTATAGTGTCTGGTGGTATAGTGGTGGTATAGTGGTGGTATGTGGTTGTATAGTGTCTGGTGGTATATGGTGGTATAGTGGTGGTATAGTGGTGGTATAGTGTCTGGTGGTATAGTGGTGGTATGTGGTGGTATAGTGGTGGTATAGTGTCTGGTGGTATAGTGGTGGTATAGTGTCTGGTGGTATAGTGGTGGTATAGTGGTGGTATAGTGGTGGTTTGTGGTGGTATAGTGTCTGGTGGTATAGTGGTGGTATAGTGGTGGTATAGTGGTGGTATAGTGTCTGGTGGTATAGTGGTGGTATAGTGTCTGGTGGTATAGTGGTGGTATGTGGTGGTATAGTGGTGGTATAGTCGTCTGGTGGTATAGTGGTGGTATAGTGGTGGTATAGTGGTGGTATAGTGGTGGTATAGTGGTGGTATAGCGTCTGGTGGTATAGTGGTGGTATAGTGTCTGGTGGTATAGTGGTGGTTGTGGTGGTATAGTGGTGGTATGTGGTGGTATAGTGGTGGTATAGTGTCTGGTGGTATAGTGGTGGTATAGTGGTGGTATAGTGGTGGTATAGTGTGGTATAGTGGTGGTATAGCGTCTGGTGGTATAGTGGTGGTATAGTGTCTGGTGGTATAGTGGTGGTATAGTGGTGGTATAGTGGTGGTATAGTGGTGGTATAGCGTCTGGTGGTATAGTGGTGGTATAGTGTCTTGTGGTATAGTGGTGGTATAGTGGTGGTATAGTGGTTGTATAGTGGTGGTATAGTGTCTGGTGGTATAGTGGTGGTATAGTGGTGGTATAGTGGTGGTATAGTGGTGGTATAGTGGTGGTATAGTGGTGGTATAGTGTCTGGTGGTATAGTGGTGGTATAGTGGTGGTATGTGTCTGTGGTATAGTGGTGGTATAGTGGTGGTATAGTGTCTGGTGGTATAGTGGTGGTATATGGTGGTATAGTGGTGGTATGTGGTGGTATAGTGTCTGGTGGTATAGTGGTGGTATAGTGGTGGTATAGTGGTGGTATGTGTCTGGTGGTATAGTGGTGGTATAGTCTCGTGTATAGTGTCTGGTGGTATAGTGGTGGTATAGTGGTGGTATAGTGGTGGTATAGTGGTGGTATAGTGTCTGGTGGTATAGTGGTGGTATAGTGGTGGTATAGTGGTGGTATAGTGTCTGGTGGTATAGTGTCTGGTGGTATAGTGGTGGTATAGTGTTGGTATAGTGGTGGTATAGTGTCTGGTGGTATAGTGGTGGTATAGTGGTGGTATAGTGTGGTGGTATAGTGGTGGTATAGTGGTGGTATGTGTCTGTGGTATGTGTGGTATGTGGTGGTATGTGTCTGGTGGTATGTGGTGGTATAGTGGTGGTATAGTGGTGGTATAGTGGTGGTATAGTGTCTGGTGGTATAGTGGTGGTATGTGTCTGGTATGTGGTGGTATAGTGGTGGTATAGTGGTGGTATAGTGGTGGTATAGTGTCTGGTGGTATAGTGGTGGTATAGTGGTGGTATAGTGGTGGTATAGTGGTGGTATAGTGGTGGTATAGTGTCTGGTGGTATGTGGTGGTATAGTGGTGGTATAGTGGTGGTATAGTGGTGGTATAGTGTCTGGTGGTATAGTGTGGTGGTATAGTGGTGGTATAGTGGTGGTATAGTGTCTGGTGGTATGTGGTGGTATAGTGGTGGTATAGTGTCTGGTGGTATAGTGGTGGTATAGTGGTGGTATGTGGTGGTATAGTGTCTGGTGGTATAGTGTCTGGTGGTATATGGTGGTATAGTGGTGGTATAGTGTCTGGTGGTATAGTGGTGGTATAGTGGTGGTATAGTGTCTGGTGGTATAGTGGTGGTATGTGGTGGTATGTGGTGGTATAGTGTCTGGTGGTTGTGGTGGTATTGGTGGTATAGTGGTGGTATAGTGGTGGTATAGTGTCTGGTGTATAGTGGTGGTATAGTGTCTGGTATATATGTCTGGTGGTTTGTTGTTGTGGTGGTATAGTGGTGGTATGTGGTGGTATAGTGTCTGGTGGTATAGTGGTATATGTGGTGGTATAGTGGTGGTATGTGGTGGTATAGTGGTGGTATAGTGGTGGTATCGTGGTGGTATAGTGTCTGGTGGTATAGTGCTGGTGGTATAGTGTCGGTGGTATAGTGGTGGTATAGTGGTGGTATAGTGTCTGGTTGTATAGTGTCTGGTGGTATAGTGGTGGTATAGTGTCTGGTATAGTGGTGGTATAGTGGTGGTATAGTGGTGGTATAGTGTCTGGTGGTATAGTGTCTGGTGGTATAGTGTCTGGTGGTATAGTGGTGGTATAGTGGTGGTATAGTGTCTGGTGGTATAGTGTCTGGTGGTATAGTGGTGGTATAGTGGTGGTATAGTGGTGCTATAGTGTCTGGTGGTATAGTTTCTGGTGGTATAGTGGTGGTATAGTGTCTGGTGGTATAGTGGTGGTATAGTGGTGGTATAGTGGTGGTATAGTGGTGGTATAGTGGTGGTATAGTGTCTGGTGGTATAGTGGTGGTATAGTGGTGGTATAGTGGTGGTATAGCGTCTGGTGGTATAGTGGTGGTATAGTGTCTGGTGGTATAGTGATGGTATAGTGGTGGTATAGTGTCTGGTGGTATAGTGGTGGTATAGTGGTGGTATAGTGGTGGTATAGTGGTGGTATAGCGTCTGGTGGTATAGTGGTGGTATAGCGTCTGGTGGTATAGTGGTGGTATAGTGGTGGTATAGTGGTGGTATAGTGGTGGTATAGTGGTGGTATAGTGTCTGGTGGTATAGTGGTGGTATAGTGGTGGTATAGTGGTGGTATAGTGGTGGTATAGCGTCTGGTGGTATAGTGGTGGTATAGTGTCTGGTGGTATAGTGGTGGTATAGTGGTGTATAGTGGTGGTATAGAGTCTGGTGGTATGTGGTGGTATAGTGGTGGTATAGTGGTGGTATAGTGGTGGTATAGTGTCTGGTGGTATAGTGGTGGTATAGTGTCTGGTGGTATAGTGGTGGTATAGTGGTGGTATGTGTCTGGTGTTGTTTCTGGTGTAGTTTATGTGGTGGTATATGGTGTTGTGGTGGTATGTGTTGGGTAGTGGTGGTTAGTGGTGGTATAGTGTCTGGTGGTATAGTGGTGGTATAGTGGTGGTATAGTGTCTGGTGGTATAGTGGTGGTATAGTGGTGGTATAGTGTCTGGTGGTATAGTGGTGGTATAGTGGTGGTATAGTGGTGGTATAGTGGTGGTATAGTGTCTGTTGGTATAGTGGTGGTATAGTGGTGGTATAGTGGTGGTATAGTGGTGGTATAGTGGTGGTATAGTGTCTGGTGGTATGTTGTGGTATAGTGTCTGGTTTATAGTGTCTGGTGGTATAGTGGTGGTATAGTGGTGGTATAGTGGTGGTATAGTGTCTGGTGGTATAGTGGTGGTATAGTGGTGGTATAGTGGTGGTATAGTGGTGGTATGTGGTGGTATGGTGTCTGGTGGTATAGTGTCTGGTGGTATAGTGGTGGTATGTGTTGGTATAGTGGTGGTATAGTGGTGGTATAGTGGTGGTATAGTGGTGGTATAGTGGTGGTATAGTGTCTGGTGGTATAGTGGTGGTATAGTGGTGGTATAGTGGTGGTATAGCGTCTGGTGGTATAGTGGTGGTATAGTGTCTGGTGGTATAGTGGTGGTATAGTGGTGGTATAGTGGTGGTATGTGGTGGTATAGCGTCTGGTGGTATAGTGGTGGTATGGCGTCTGGTGGTATAGTGGTGGTATAGTGTGGTATAGTGGTGGTATAGTGGTGGTATGTGTCTGGTGGTATAGTGGTGGTATAGTGGTGGTATAGTGGTGGTTAGTGGTGGTATAGCGTCTGGTGGTATAGTGGTGGTATAGTGTCTGGTGGTATGTGGTGGTATTGGTGGTATAGTGGTGGTATAGTGTCTGGTGGTATAGTGGTGGTATAGTGGTGGTATAGTGGTGGTATAGTGGTGGTATGCGTCTGGTGGTATAGTGGTGGTATAGTGTCTGGTGGTATAGTGGTGGTATAGTGGTGGTATAGTGGTGGTATAGTGGTGGTATGTGGTGGTATGGCGTCTGGTGGTATAGTGGTGGTATAGTGTCTGGTGGTATAGTGGTGGTATAGTGGTGGTATAGTGGTGGTATAGTGGTGGTATAGTGTCTGGTGGTATAGTGGTGGTATATGGTGGTATAGTGGTGGTATAGTGGTGGTATAGTGTCTGGTGGTATAGTGGTGGTATAGTGGTGGTATAGTGTCTGGTGGTATAGTGGTGGTATAGTGGTGGTATAGTGTCTGGTGGTATAGTGGTGGTATAGTGGTGGTATAGTGGTGGTATAGTGGTGGTATAGTGTCTGGTGGTATAGTGGTGGTATGTGGTGGTATAGTGGTGGTATATGGTGGTATAGTGGTGGTATAGTGTCTGGTGGTATAGTTGTGGTTGTGTCTGGTTATAGTGTCTGGTGGTATAGTGGTGGTATAGTGGTGGTATGTGGTGGTATAGTGTCTGGTGGTATAGTGGTGGTATAGTGGTGGTATAGTGGTGGTATAGTGGTGGTATAGTGGTGGTATAGTGTCTGGTGGTATAGTGTCTGGTGGTATGTGGTGGTATGTGTTGGTATGTGGTGGTATAGTGTCTGGTGGTATAGTGGTGGTATAGTGGTGGTATAGTGTCTGGTGGTATAGTGGTGGTATAGTGGTGGTATGTGTCTGGTGATATAGTGGTGGTATAGTGGTGGTATAGTGGTGGTATAGTGTCTGGTGGTATAGTGGTGGTATAGTGGTGGTATAGTGGTGGTATAGTGGTGGTATAGTGTCTGGTGGTATAGTGGTGGTATAGTGTCTGGTATATAGTGTTGGTGTATAGTGGTGGTATATGGTGGTATAGTGGTGGTATAGTGTCTGGTGGTATAGTGGTGGTATAGTGGTGGTATAGTGGTGGTATAGTGGTGGTATAGTGTCTGGTGGTATAGTGGTGGTATAGTGGTGGTATAGTGGTGGTATAGTGGTGGTATGTGTCTGGTGGTATAGTGTCTGGTGGTATAGTGGTGGTATGTGGTGGTATAGTGTCTGGTGGTATAGTGGTGGTATAGTGGTGGTATAGTGTCTGGTGGTATAGTGGTGGTATAGTGGTGGTATAGTGGTGGTATAGTGTCGGTGGTATAGTGTCTGGTGGTATAGTGGTGGTATAGTGGTGGGGTCTGGTGGTATAGTGGTGGTATAGTGGTGGTATAGTGTCTGGTGGTATAATGGTGGTATAGTGGTGGTATAGTGGTGGTATAGTGTCTGGTGGTATAGTGGTGGTATAGTGGTGGTATAGTGGTGGTATAGTGGTGGTATAGTGTCTGGTGGTATAGTGGTGGTATAGTGTCTGGTGGTATAGTGTCTGGTGGTATAGTGGTGGTATAGTGGTGGTATAGTGGTGGTATAGTGTCTGGTGATATAGTGGTGGTATAGTGGTGGTATAGTGGTGGTATAGTGGTGGTATAGTGGTGGTATCGTGGTGGTATAGTGTCTGGTGGTATAGTGTCTGGTGGTATAGTGTCTGGTGGTATAGTGCTGGTATAGTGGTGGTATAGTGTCTGGTTGTATAGTGTCTGGTGGTATAGTGGTGGTATAGTGTCTGGTATAGTGGTGGTATAGTGGTGGTATAGTGGTGGTATAGTGTCTGGTGGTATAGTGTCTGGTGGTATAGTGTCTGGTGGTATAGTGGTGGTATAGTGGTGGTATAGTGTCTGGTGGTATAGTGTCTGGTGGTATAGTGTCTGGTGGTATAGTGGTGGTATAGTGGTGGTATAGTGTCTGGTGGTATAGTGTCTGGTGGTATAGTGGTGGTATAGTGTCTGGTGGTATAGTGGTGGTATAGTGGGGGTATAGCGTCTGGTGGTATAGTGGTGGTATAGTGTCTGGTTGTATAGTGGTGGTATAGTGGTGGTATAGTGGTGGTATAGTGTCTGGTGGTATAGTGGTGGTATAGTGGTGGTATAGTGGTGGTATAGTGGTGGTATAGTGGTGGTATAGTGGTGGTATAGTGTCTGGTGGTATAGTGGTGGTATAGTGGTGGTATAGTGGTGGTATAGTGGTGGTATAGTGTCTGGTGGTATAGTGGTGGTATAGTGGTGGTATAGTGGTGGTATAGTGGTGGTATAGTGGTGGTATAGTGTCTGGTGGTATAGTGGTGGTATAGTGGTGGTATAGTGGTGGTATAGTGGTGGTATAGTGGTGGTATAGTGTCTGGTGGTATAGTGGTGGTATAGTGTCTGGTATATAGTGTCTGGTGGTATAGTGGTGGTATAGTGGTGGTATAGTGGTGGTATAGTGTCTGGTGGTATAGTGGTGGTATAGTGGTGGTATAGTGGTGGTATAGTGGTGGTATAGTGTCTGGTGGTATAGTGTCTGGTGGTATAGTGGTGGTATAGTGTTGGTATAGTGGTGGTATAGTGTCTGGTGGTATAGTGGTGGTATAGTGGTGGTATAGTGTCTGGTGGTATAGTGGTGGTATAGTGGTGGTATAGTGTCTGGTGGTATAGTGGTGGTATAGTGGTGGTATAGTGGTGGTATAGTGTCTGGTGGTATAGTGGTGGTATAGTGTCTGGTATATAGTGTCTGGTGGTATAGTGTCTGGTGGTATAGTAGTGGTATAGTGGTGGTATAGTGGTGGTATAGTGTCTGGTGGTATAGTGGTGGTATAGTGGTGGTATAGTGGTGGTATAGTGGTGGTATAGTGGTGGTATCGTGGTGGTATAGTGTCTGGTGGTAGCGTGTCTGGTGGTATAGTGGTGGTATAGTGGTGGTATAGTGGTGGTATAGTGGTGGTATAGTGTCTGGTGGTATAGTGGTGGTATAGTGGTGGTATAGTGGTGGTATAGTGTCTGGTGGTATAGTGGTGGTATGTGGTGGTATATGGTGGTATAGTGGTGGTATAGTGGTGGTATAGTGGTGGTATAGTGTCTGGTGGTATAGTGGTGGTATAGTGGTGGTATAGTGGTGGTATAGTGGTGGTATAGTGTCTGGTGGTATAGTGGTGGTATGGTGGTGGTATAGTGGTGGTATAGTGGTGGTATAGTGGTGGTATAGTGGTGGTATAGTGGTGGTATAGTGGTGGTATAGTGTCGTGGTATGTGGTGGTATAGTGGTTGTGTCTGGTGGTATAGTGGTGGTATAGTGGTGGTATAGTGGTGGTATAGTGTCTGGTGGTATAGTGGTGGTATAGTGGTGGTATAGTGGTGGTATAGTGTCTGGTGGTAAAGTGTCTGGTGGTATAGTGGTGGTATAGTGTTGGTATAGTGGTGGTATAGTGTCTGGTGGTATAGTGGTGGTATAGTGGTGGTATAGTGTCTGGTGGTATAGTGGTGGTATAGTGGTGGTATAGTGGTGGTATAGTGGTGGTATAGTGGTGGTATAGTGTCTGGTGGTATAGTGTCTGGTTGTATAGTGGTGGTATAGTGGTGGTATAGTGTCTGGTGGTATAGTGGTGGTATAGTGGTGGTATAGTGTCTGGTGGTATAGTGGTGGTATAGTGGTGGTATAGTGGTGGTATAGTGGTGGTATAGTGTCTGGTGGTATAGTGGTGGTATAGTGTCTGGTATATAGTGTCTGGTGGTATAGTGTCTGGTGGTATAGTAGTGGTATAGTGGTGGTATAGTGGTGGTATAGTGTCTGGTGGTATAGTGGTGGTATAGTGGTGGTATCGTGGTGGTATAGTGTCTGGTGGTAGCGTGTCTGGTGGTATAGTGGTGGTATAGTGGTGGTATAGTGGTGGTATAGTGTCTGGTGGTATAGTGGTGGTATAGTGGTGGTATAGTGTCTGGTGGTATAGTGGTGGTATAGTGGTGGTATAGTGGTGGTATAGTGTCTGGTGTTATAGTGTCTGGTGGTATAGTGGTGGTATAGTGGTGGTATAGTGTCTGGTGGTATAGTGGTGGTATAGTGGTGGTATAGTGTCTGGTGGTATAGTGGTGGTATAGTGGTGGTATAGTGGTGGTATAGTGGTGGTATAGTGTCTGGTGGTATAGTGGTGGTATAGTGGTGGTATAGTGTCTGGTGGTATAGTGGTGGTATAGTGGTGGTATGGTGTCTGGTGGTATAGTGGTGGTATAGTGGTGGTATAGTGGTGGTATAGTGGTGGTATAGTGTCTGGTGGTATAGTGGTGGTATAGTGGTGGTATAGTGGTGGTATAGTGCCTGGTGGTATAGTGGTGGTATAGTGTCTGGTGGTATAGTGGTGGTATAGTGGTGGTATAGTGCCTGGTGGTATAGTGGTGGTATAGTGGTGGTATAGTGGTGGTATAGTGTCTGGTGGTATAGTGTCTGGTGGTATAGTGGTGGTATAGTGTCTGGTGGTATAGTGGTGGTATAGTGTCTGGTGGTATAGTGGTGGTATAGTGGTGGTATAGTGTCTGGTGGTAAAGTGTCTGGTGGTATAGTGGTGGTATAGTGGTGGTATAGTGTCTGGTATAGTGGTGGTATATCGTCTGGTGGTATAGTGGTGGTATAGTGGTGGTATAGTGTCTGGTATAGTGGTGGTATAGCGGTGGTATAGTGTCTGGTGGTATAGTGTCTGGTGGTATAGTGGTGGTATAGTGGTGGTATAGTGGTGGTATAGTGGTGGTAGAGTGGAGGTATAGTGTCTGGTGGTATAGTGGTGGTATAGTGTCTGGTGGTATAGTGGTGTTATAGTGGTGGTATAGTGATGGTATAGTGGTGGAATAGTGGTGGTATAGTGGTGGTATAGTGTCTGGTGGTATAGTGGTGGTATAGTGGTGGTATAGTGGTGGTATAGTGGTGGTATAGTGGTGGTATAGTGTCTGGTGGTATAGTGGTGGTATAGTGGTGGTATAGTGGTGGTATAGTGGTGGTATAGTGTCTGGTGGTATAGTGGTGGTATAGTGGTGGTATAGTGGTGGTATAGTGGTGGTATAGTGTCTGGTGGTATAGTGGTGGTATAGTGTCTGATGGTAAAGTGGTGGTATAGTGGTGGTATAGTGGTGGTATAGTGTCTGGTGGTATAGTGGTGGTATAGTGGTGGTATAGTGGTGGTATATTGGCTGGTGGTATAGTGGTGTTATAGTGGTGGTATATTGGCTGGTGGTATAGTGGTGGTATAGTGGTGGTATAGTGTCTGGTGGTATAGTGGTGGTATAGTGTCTGGTGGTATAGTGGTGGTATAGTGGTGGTATAGTGGTGGTATAGTGGTGCTATAGTGTCTGGTGGTATAGTTTCTGGTGGTATAGTGGTGGTATAGTGTCTGGTGGTATAGTGGTGGTATAGTGGTGGTATAGTGGTGGTATAGTGGTGGTATAGTGTCTGGTGGTATAGTGGTGGTATAGTGGTGGTATAGTGGTGGTATAGTGGTGGTATAGTGTCTGGTGGTATAGTGGTGGTATAGTGGTGGTATAGTGCCTGGTGGTATAGTGGTGGTATAGTGGTGGTATAGTGGTGGTATAGTGTCTGGTGGTATAGTGTCTGGTGGTATAGTGGTGGTATAGTGGTGGTATAGTGGTGGTATAGTGTCTGGTGGTATAGTGTCTGGTGGTATAGTGTCTGGTGGTATAGTGGTGGTATAGAGGTGGTATAGGGTCTGGTGGTATAGTGGTGGTATAGTGTCTGGTGGTATAGTGGTGGTATAGTGGTGGTATAGTGGTGGTATAGTGTCTGGTGGTATAGTGGTGGTATAGTGGTGGTATAGTGTCTGGTGGTATAGTGGTGGTATAGTGTCTGGTGGTATAGTGGTGGTATAGTGGTGGTATAGTGGTGGTATAGTGTCTGGTGGTATAGTGGTGGTATAGTGGTGGTATAGTGGTGGTATACTGGCTGGTGGTATAGTGGTGGTATAGTGGTGGTATATTGGCTGGTGGTATAGTGGTGGTATAGTGGTGGTATATTGGCTGGTGGTATAGTGGTTTCGTGGTGGTATAGTGTCTGGTGGTATAGTGGTGGTATAGTGTCTGGTGGTATAGTGTCTGGTGGTATAGTGGTGGTATAGTGGTGGTATAGTGGTGCTATAGTGTCTGGTGGTATAGTTTCTGGTGGTATAGTGGTGGTATAGTGTCTGGTGGTATAGTGGTGGTATAGTGGTGGTATAGTGGTGGTATAGTGGTGGTATAGTGTCTGGTGGTATAGTGGTGGTATAGTGGTGGTATAGTGGTGGTATAGTGGTGGTATAGTGTCTGGTGGTATAGTGGTGGTATAGTGGTGGTATAGTGCCTGGTGGTATAGTGGTGGTATAGTGGTGGTATAGTGGTGGTATAGTGTCTGGTGGTATAGTGTCTGGTGGTATAGTGGTGGTATAGTGGTGGTATAGTGGTGGTATAGTGTCTGGTGGTATAGTGTCTGGTGGTATAGTGGTGGTATAGTGGTGGTATAGTGGTGGTATAGTGTCTGGTGGTATAGTGGTGGTATAGTGTCTGGTGGTATAGTGGTGGTATAGTGGTGGTATAGTGGTGGTATAGTGTCTGGTGGTATAGTGGTGGTATAGTGGTGGTATAGTGTCGTGGTATAGTGGTGGTATAGTGTCTGGTGGTATAGTGGTGGTATAGTGGTGGTATAGTGGTGGTATAGTGTCTGGTGGTATAGTGGTGGTATAGTGGTGGTATAGTGGTGGTATAGTGTCTGGTGGTATAGTGGTGGTATAGTGGTGGTATAGTGTCTGGTGGTATAGTGGTGGTATAGTGGTGGTATAGTGGTGGTATAGTGTCTGGTGGTATAGTGTCTGGTGGTATAGTGGTGGTATAGTGGTGGTATAGTGTCTGGTGGTATAGTGTCTGGTGGTATAGTGGTGGTATAGTGGTGGTATAGTGTCTGGTGGTATAGTGTCTGTGGTATAGTGTCTGGTGGTATAGTGGTGGTATAGTGTCTGGTGGTATAGTGGTGGTATAGTGGTGGTATAGTGGTGGTATAGTGGTGGTATAGTGTCTGGTGGTATAGTGGTGGTATAGTGGTGGTATAGTGGTGGTATAGTGTCTGGTGGTATAGTGGTGGTATAGTGTCTGGTGGTATAGTGGTGGTATAGTGCCTGGTGGTATAGTGGTGGTATAGTGGTGGTATAGTGGTGGTATAGTGTCTGGTGGTATAGTGTCTGGTGGTATAGTGGTGGTATAGTGCCTGGTGGTATAGTGGTGGTATAGTGGTGGTATAGTGGTGGTATAGTGGTGGTATAGTGTCTGGTGGTATAGTGGTGGTATAGTGGCGGTATAGTGTTGGTATAGTGGTGGTATAGTGGTGGTATAGTGGTGGTATAGTGGTGGTACAGTGTCTGGTGGTATAGTGGTGGTATAGTGGTGGTATAGTGGTGGTATAGTGTCTGGTGGTATAGTGTCTGGTGGTATAGTGGTGGTATAGTGGTGGTATAGTGGTGGTATAGTGTCTGGTGGTATAGTGTCTGGTGGTATAGTGGTGGTATAGTGTCTGGTGGTATAGTGTCTGGTGGTATAGTGTCTGGTGGTATAGTGGTGGTATAGTGGTGGTATAGTGGTGGTATAGTGTCTGGTGGTATAGTCTCTGGTGGTATAGTGGTGGTATAGTGGTGGTATAGTGGTGGTATAGTGGTGGTAGAGTGGTGGTATAGTGTCTGGTGGTATAGTGGTGGTATAGTGTCTGGTGGTTTAGTGGTGGTATAGTGGTGGTATAGTGGTGGTATAGTGTCTGGTGGTATAGTGTCTGGTGGTATAGTGTCTGGTGGTATAGTGGTGGTATAGTGGTGGTATAGTGGTGGTATAGTGTCTGGTGGTATAGTGGTGGTATAGTGGTGGTATAGTGGTGGTATAGTGGTGGTATAGTGGTGGTATAGTGGTGGTATAGTGTCTGGTGGTAGCGTGTCTGGTGGTATAGTGGTGGTATAGTGGTGGTATAGTGGTGGTATAGTGGTGGTATAGTGTCTGGTGGTATAGTGGTGGTATAGTGGTGGTATAGTGTCTGGTGGTATAGTGGTGGTATAGTGGTGGTATAGTGGTGGTATAGTGTCTGGTGTTATAGTGTCTGGTGGTATAGTGGTGGTATAGTGGTGGTATAGTGTCTGGTGGTATAGTGGTGGTATAGTGGTGGTATAGTGTCTGGTGGTATAGTGTCTGTGGTATAGTGGTGGTATAGTGGTGGTATAGTGTGTGGTATAGTGGTGGTATAGTGTCTGGTGGTATAGTGGTGGTATAGTGGTGGTATAGTGTCTGGTGGTATAGTGGTGGTATAGTGGTGGTATAGTGTCTGGTGGTATAGTGGTGGTATAGTGGTTGTATAGTGGTGGTATAGTGGTGGTATAGTGTCTGGTGGTATAGTGGTGGTATAGTGGTGGTATAGTGGTGGTATAGTGTCTGGTGGTATAGTGGTGGTATAGTGTCTGGTGGTATAGTGGTGGTATAGTGGTGGTATAGTGTCTGGTGGTATAGTGGTGGTATAGTGGTGGTATAGTGGTGGTATAGTGTCTGGTGGTATAGTGTCTGGTGGTATAGTGGTGGTATAGTGTCTGGTGGTATAGTGGTGGTATAGTGTCTGGTGGTATAGTGGTGGTATAGTGGTGGTATAGTGGTGGTATAGTGTCTGGTGGTATAGTGTCTGGTGGTATAGTGGTGGTATAGTGGTGGTATAGTGTCTGGTATAGTGGTGGTATATCGTCTGGTGGTATAGTGGTGGTATAGTGGTGGTATAGTGTCTGGTATAGTGGTGGTATAGCGGTGGTATAGTGTCTGGTGGTATAGTGTCTGGTGGTATAGTGGTGGTATAGTGGTGGTATAGTGGTGGTATAGTGGTGGTATAGTGGTGGTATAGTGTCTGGTGGTATAGTGGTGGTATAGTGTCTGGTGGTATAGTGGTGTTATAGTGGTGGTATAGTGATGGTATAGTGGTGGAATAGTGGTGGTATAGTGGTGGTATAGTGTCTGGTGGTATAGTGGTGGTATAGTGGTGGTATAGTGGTGGTATAGTGGTGGTATAGTGTCTGGTGGTATAGTGGTGGTATAGTGGTGGTATAGTGGTGGTATAGTGGTGGTATAGTGTCTGGTGGTATAGTGGTGGTATAGTGGTGGTATAGTGGTGGTATAGTGGTGGTATAGTGTCTGGTGGTATAGTGGTGGTATAGTGTCTGATGGTATAGTGGTGGTATAGTGGTGGTATAGTGGTGGTATAGTGTCTGGTGGTATAGTGGTGGTATAGTGGTGGTATAGTGGTGGTATATTGGCTGGTGGTATAGTGGTGTTATAGTGGTGGTATATTGGCTGGTGGTATAGTGGTGGTATAGTGGTGGTATAGTGTCTGGTGGTATAGTGGTGGTATAGTGTCTGGTGGTATAGTGGTGGTATAGTGTCTGGTGGTATAGTGTCTGGTGGTATAGTGGTGGTATAGTGGTGGTATAGTGGTGCTATAGTGTCTGGTGGTATAGTTTCTGGTGGTATAGTGGTGGTATAATGTCTGGTGGTATAGTGGTGGTATAGTGGTGGTATAGTGTTGGTATAGTTGTGGTATAGTGTCTGGTGGTATAGTGGTGGAATAGTGGTGGTATAGTGGTGGTATAGTGGTGGTATAGTGTCTGGTGGTATAGTGGTGGTATAGTGGTGGTATAGTGTCTGGTGGTATGTGGTGGTATGTGGTGGTGTGTGTTGTGGTTTGTGTCTGGTGGTTTTGGTGTTGGTTGTGGTGGTATAGTGTCTGGTGGTATAGTGTTGGTGGTATAGTGGTGGTATAGTGGTGGTATAGTGGTGGTATAGTGTCTGGTGGTATAGTGTCTGGTGGTATAGTGTTGTGGTATAGTGGTGGTATAGTGGTGGTATAGTGTCTGGTGGTATAGTGGTGGTATAGTGTCTGGTGGTATAGTGGTGGTATAGTGGTGGTATAGTGGTGGTATAGTGTCTGGTGGTATAGTGGTGGTATAGTGGTGGTATAGTGTCTGGTGGTATAGTGGTGGTATAGTGTCTGGTGGTATAGTGGTGGTATAGTGGTGGTATAGTGTCTGGTGGTATAGTGGTGGTATAGTGGTGGTATAGTGGTGGTATACTGGCTGGTGGTATAGTGGTGGTATAGTGGTGGTATATTGGCTGGTGGTATAGTGGTGGTTTAGTGGTTGTATAGGGGTGGTATAGTGTCTGGTGGTATAGTGTCTGGTGGTATAGTGGTGGTATAGTGGTGGTATAGTGTCTGGTGGTATAGTGGTGGTATAGTGGTGGTATAGTGTCTGGTGGTATAGTGTCTGGTGGTATAGTTTCTGGTGGTATAGTGGTGGTATAGTATCTGGTGGTATAGTGGTGGTATAGTGGTGGTATAGTGGTGGTATAGTGGTGGTATAGTGGTGGTATAGTGTCTGGTGGTATAGTGGTGGTATAGTGGTGGTATAGTGTCTGGTGGTATAGTGGTGGTATAGTGTCTGGTGGTATAGTGGTGGTATAGTGCCTGGTGGTATAGTGGTGGTATTTTGGTGGTATAGTGGTGGTATAGTGGTGGTATAGTGTCTGGTGGTATAGTGTCTGGTGGTATAGTGGTGGTATAGTGCCTGGTGGTATAGTGGTGGTATAGTGGTGGTATAGTGGTGTTATAGTGGTGGTATAGTGTCTGGTGGTATAGTGGTGGTATAGTGGCGGTATAGTGGTGGTATAGTGGTGGTATAGTGGTGGTATAGTGGTGGTATAGTGGTGGTACAGTGTCTGGTGGTATAGTGGTGGTATAGTGGTGGTATAGTGGTGGTATAGTGTCTGGTGGTATAGTGTCTGGTGGTATAGTGGTGGTATAGTGGTGGTATAGTGGTGGTATAGTGTCTGGTGGTATAGTGTCTGGTGGTATAGTGGTGGTATAGTGTCTGGTGGTATAGTGTCTGGTGGTATAGTGTCTGGTGGTATAGTGGTGGTATAGTGGTGGTATAGTGGTGGTATAGTGTCTGGTGGTATAGTCTCTGGTGGTATAGTGGTGGTATAGTGGTGGTATAGTGGTGGTATAGTGGTGGTAGAGTGGTGGTATAGTGTCTGGTGGTATAGTGGTGGTATAGTGTCTGGTTGTTTAGTGGTGGTATAGTGGTGGTATAGTGATGGTATAGTGGTGGTATAGTGTCTGGTGGTATAGTGTCTGGTGGTATAGTGGTGGTATAGTGGTGGTATAGTGGTGGCATAGTGGTGGTATAGTGGTGGTATAGTGTCTGGTGGTATAGTGGTGGTATAGTGGTGGTATAGTGGTGGTATAGTGGTGGTATAGTGTCTGGTGGTATAGTGGTGGTATAGTGGTGGTATAGTGTCTGGTGGTATAGTGTCTGGTGGTATAGTGTCTGGTGGTATAGTGTCTGGTGGTATAGTGGTGGTATAGTGGTGGTATAGTGGTGGTATAGTGTCTGGTGGTATAGTGTCTGGTGGTATAGTGGTGGTATAGTGGTGGTATAGTGTCTGCTGGTATAGTGGTGGTATAGTGGTGGTATAGTGGTGGTATAGTGTCTGCTGGTATAGGGGTGGTATAGTGGTGGTATAGTGGTGGTATATTATCTGGTGGTATAGTGGTGGTATAGTGGTGGTATAGTGGTTGTATAGTGGTGGTATAGTGTCTGGTGGTATAGTGGTGGTATAGTGTCTGTTGGTATAGTGGTGGTATAGTGTCTGGTGGTATAGTGGTGGTATAGTGGTGGTATAGTGGTGGTATACTGTCTGGTGGTATAGTGTCTGGTGGTATAGTGGTGGTATAGTGGTGATATACTGGTGCTATAGTGTCTGGTGGTATAGTTTCTGGTGGTATAGTGGTGGTATAGTGTCTGGTGGTATAGTGGTGGTATAGTGGTGGTATAGCGGTGGTATAGTGGTGGTATAGTGTCTGGTGGTATAGTGGTGATATAGTGGTGGTATAGTGGTGGTATAGTGGTGGTATAGTGGTGGTATAGTAGTGGTATAGTGGTGGTATAGTGTCTGGTGGTATAGTGTCTGGTGGTATAGTGTCTGGTGGTATAGTGGTGGTATAGTGGTGGCATAGTGGTGGTATAGTGGTGGTATAGTGTCTGGTGGTATAGTGGTGGTATAGTGGCGGTATAGTGGTGGTATAGTGGTGGTATAGTGGTGGTATAGTGGTGGTACAGTGTCTGGTGGTATAGTGGTGGTATAGTGGTGGTATAGTGGTGGTATAGTGTCTGGTGGTATAGTGGTGGTATAGTGGTGGTATAGTGGTGGTATAGTGTCTGGTGGTATAGTGTCTGGTGGTATAGTGTCTGGTGGTATAGTGGTGGTATAGTGGTGGTATAGTGTCTGGTTGTATAGTGTCTGGTGGTATAGTGGTGGTATAGTGTCTGGTGGTATAGTGGTGGTATAGTGGTGGTATAGTGGTGGTATAGTGTCTGGTGGTATAGTGTCTGGTGGTATAGTGGTGGTATAGTGTCTGGTGGTATAGTGGTGGTATAGTGTCTGGTGGTATAGTGGTGGTATAGTGGTGGTATAGTGGTGGTATAGTGTCTGGTGGTATAGTGGTGGTATAGTGGTGGTATAGTGTCTGGTGGTATAGTGGTGGTATAGTGGTTGTATAGTGTCTGGTGGTATAGTGGTGGTATATTAGTGGTATAGTGGTGGTATAGTGGTGGTATAGTGTCTTGTGGTATAGTGGTGGTATAGTGGTGGTATAGTGTCTGGTGGTATAGTGGTTGTATAGTGGTGGTATAGTGTCTGGTGGTATAGTGTCTGGTGGTATAGTGGTGGTATAGTGGTGGTATAGTGTCTGGTGGTATAGTGGTGGTATAGTGGTGGTATAGTGGTGGTATAGTGTCTGGTGGTATAGTGGTGGTATAGTGGTGGTATAGTGGTGCTATAGTGTCTGGTGGTATAGTTTCTGGTGGTATAGTGGTGGTATAGTGTCTGGTGGTATAGTGGTGGTATAGTGGTGGTATAGTGGTGGTATAGTGGTGGTATAGTGTCTGGTGGTATAGTGGTGGTATAGTGGTGGTATAGTGTCTGGTGGTATAGTGGTGGTATAGTGTCTGGTGGTATAGTGTCTGGTGGTATAGTGGTGGTATAGTGGTGGTATAGTGGTGGTATAGTGTCTGGTGGTATAGTGTCTGGTGGTATAGTGGTGGTATAGTGTCTGGTATAGTGGTGGTATAGTGGTGGTATAGTGTCTGGTGGTATAGTGTCTGGTGGTATAGTGTCTGGTGGTATAGTGGTGGTATAGTGGTGGTATAGTGGTGGTATAGTGTCTGGTGGTATAGTGGTGGTATAGTGTCTGGTGGTAAAATGGTGGTATAGTGGTGGTATAGTGGTGGTATAGTGGTGGTATAGTGTCTGGTGGTATAGTGGTGGTATAGTAGTGGTATAGTGGTGGTATACTGGCTGGTGGTATAGTGGTGGTATAGTGGTGGTATATTGGCTGGTGGTATAGTGGTGGTTTAGTGGTTGTATAGGGGTGGTATAGTGTCTGGTGGTATAGTGTCTGGTGGTATAGTGGTGGTATAGTGGTGGTATAGTGTCTGGTGGTATAGTGGTGGTATAGTGGTGGTGTAGTGTCTGGTGGTATAGTGGTGGTATAGTGGTTGTATAGTGTCTGGTGGTATAGTGGTGGTATATTAGTGGTATAGTGGTGGTATAGTGGTGGTATAGTGTCTGGTGGTATAGTAGTGGTATAGTGGTTTTATAGTGTCTGGTGGTATAGTGGTTGTATAGTGGTGGTATAGTGTCTGGTGGTATAGTGTCTGGTGGTATAGTGGTGGTATAGTGGTGGTATAGTGTCTGGTGGTATAGTGGTGGTATAGTGGTGGTATAGTGGTGGTATAGTGTCTGGTGGTATAGTGGTGGTATAGTGGTGGTATAGTGGTGCTATAGTGTCTGGTGGTATAGTTTCTGGTGGTATAGTGGTGGTATAGTGTCTGGTGGTATAGTGGTGGTATAGTGGTGGTATAGTGGTGGTATAGTGGTGGTATAGTGTCTGGTGGTATAGTGGTGGTATAGTGGTGGTATAGTGTCTGGTGGTATAGTGGTGGTATAGTGTCTGGTGGTATAGTGTCTGGTGGTATAGTGGTGGTATAGTGGTGGTATAGTGGTGGTATAGTGTCTGGTGGTATAGTGTCTGGTGGTATAGTGGTGGTATAGTGTCTGGTATAGTGGTGGTATAGTGGTGGTATAGTGTCTGGTGGTATAGTGTCTGGTGGTATAGTGTCTGGTGGTATAGTGGTGGTATAGTGGTGGTATAGTGGTGGTATAGTGTCTGGTGGTATAGTGGTGGTATAGTGTCTGGTGGTATAGTGGTGGTATAGTGGTGGTATAGTGGTGGTATAGTGGTGGTATAGTGTCTGGTGGTATAGTGGTGGTATAGTGGTGGTATAGTGGTGGTATAGTGTCTGGTGGTATAGTGGTGGTATAGTGGTGGTATATTGGCTGGTGGTATAGTGGTGGTTTAGTGGTTGTATAGGGGTGGTATAGTGTCTGGTGGTATAGTGTCTGGTGGTATAGTGGTGGTATAGTGGTGGTATAGTGTCTGGTGGTATAGTGGTGGTATAGTGGTGGTATAGTGGTGGTATAGTGTCTGGTGGTATAGTGTCTGGTGGTATAGTGGTGGTATAGTGGTGGTATAGTGTCTGGTGGTATAGTGGTGGTATAGTGGTGGTATAGTGGTGGTATAGTGGTGGTATAGTGGTGGTATAGTGTCTGGTGGTATAGTGGTGGTATAGTGGTGGTATAGTGGTGGTATAGTGTCTGGTGGTATAGTGGTGGTATAGTGTCTGGTGGTATAGTGGTGGTATAGTGCCTGGTGGTATAGTGGTGGTATTTTGGTGGTATAGTGGATGTATAGTGGTGGTATAGTGTCTGGTGGTATAGTGTCTGGTGGTATAGTGGTGGTATAGTGCCTGGTGGTATAGTGGTGGTATAGTGGTGGTATAGTGGTGTTATAGTGGTGGTATAGAGTCTGGTGGTATAGTGGTGGTATAGTGGCGGTATAGTGTTGGTATAGTGGTGGTATAGTGGTGGTATAGTGGTGGTATAGTGGTGGTACAGTGTCTGGTGGTATAGTGGTGGTATAGTGGTGGTATAGTGTCTGGTGGTATAGTGTCTGGTGGTATAGTGGTGGTATAGTGGTGGTATAGTGGTGGTATAGTGTCTGGTGGTATAGTGTCTGGTGGTATAGTGGTGGTATAGTGTCTGGTGGTATAGTGTCTGGTGGTATAGTGTCTGGTGGTATAGTGGTGGTATAGTGGTGGTATAGTGGTGGTATAGTGTCTGGTGGTATAGTGTCTGGTGGTATAGTGGTGGTATAGTGGTGGTATAGTGGTGGTATAGTGGTGGTAGAGTGGTGGTATAGTGTCTGGTGGTATAGTGGTGGTATAGTGTCTGGTGGTTTAGTGGTGGTATAGTGGTGGTATAGTGATGGTATAGTGGTGGTATAGTGTCTGGTGGTATAGTGGTGGTATAGTGGTGGTATAGTGGTGGCATAGTGGTGGTATAGTGGTGGTATAGTGTCTGGTGGTATAGTGGTGGTATAGTGGTGGTATAGTGGTGGTATAGTGGTGGTATAGTTTCTGGTGGTATAGTGGTGGTATAGTGGTGGTATAGTGTCTGGTGGTATAGTGTCTGGTGGTATAGTGTCTGGTGGTATAGTGTCTGGTGGTATAGTGGTGGTATAGTGGTGGTATAGTGGTGGTATAGTGTCTGGTGGTATAGTGTCGTGGTATAGTGGTGGTATAGTGGTGGTATAGTGTCTGCTGGTATTGTGGTGGTATAGTGGTGGTATAGTGGTGGTATAGTGTCTGCTGGTATAGTGGTGGTATAGTGGTGGTATAGTGGTGGTATAGTGGTGGTATATTGGCTGGTGGTATAGTGGTGGTATAGTGGTGGTATAGTGGTTGTATAGTGGTGGTATAGTGTCTGGTGGTATAGTGGTGGTATAGTGTCTGTTGGTATAGTGGTGGTATAGTGGTGGTATAGTGTCTGGTGGTATAGTGGTGGTATTGGTGTTGTGGTGTATCTGTGGTGGTATAGTGTCTGGTGGTATAGTGGTGGTATAGTGGTGGTATAGTGGTGCTATAGTGTCTGGTGGTATAGTTTCTGGTGGTATAGTGGTGGTATAGTGTCTGGTGGTATAGTGGTGGTATAGTGGTGGTATAGTGGTGGTATAGTGGTGGTATAGTGTCTGGTGGTATAGTGGTGGTATAGTGGTGGTATAGTGGTGGTATAGTGGTGGTATAGTGGTGGTATAGTGGTGGTATAGTGTCTGGTGGTATAGTGTCTGGTGGTATAGTGTCTGGTGGTATAGTGGTGGTATAGTGGTGGCATAGTGGTGGTATAGTGGTGGTATAGTGTCTGGTGGTATAGTGGTGGTATAGTGGCGGTATAGTGGTGGTATAGTGGTGGTATAGTGGTGGTATAGTGGTGGTATAGTGTCTGGTGGTATAGTGGTGGTATAGTGGTGGTATAGTGGTGGTATAGTGTCTGGTGGTATAGTGGTGGTATAGTGGTGGTATAGTGGTGGTATAGTGTCTGGTGGTATAGTGTCTGGTGGTATAGTGGTGGTATAGTGGTGGTATAGTGTCTGGTTGTATAGTGTCTGGTGGTATAGTGGTGGTATAGTGGTGGTATAGTGGTGGTATAGTGTCTGGTGGTATAGTGTCTGGTGGTATAGTGGTGGTATAGTGTCTGGTGGTATAGTGGTGGTATAGTGTCTGGTGGTATAGTGGTGGTATAGTGGTGGTATAGTGGTGGTATAGTGTCTGGTGGTATAGTGGTGGTATAGTGGTGGTATAGTGTCTGGTGGTATAGTGGTGGTATAGTGGTGGTATAGTGTCTGGTGGTATAGTGGTGGTATATTATTGGTATAGTGGTGGTATAGTGGTGGTATAGTGTCTGGTGGTATAGTGGTGGTATAGTGGTGGTATAGTGTCTGGTGGTATAGTGGTTGTATAGTGGTGGTATAGTGTCTGGTGGTATAGTGTCTGGTGGTATAGTGGTGGTATAGTGGTGGTATAGTGTCGGTGGTATAGTGGTGGTATAGTGGTGGTATAGTGGTGGTATAGTGTCTGGTGGTATAGTGGTGGTATAGTGGTGGTATAGTGGTGCTATAGTGTCTGGTGGTATAGTTTCTGGTGGTATAGTGGTGGTATAGTGTCTGGTGGTATAGTGGTGGTATAGTGGTGGTATAGTGGTGGTATAGTGGTGGTATAGTGTCTGGTGGTATAGTGGTGGTATAGTGGTGGTATAGTGTCTGGTGGTATAGTGGTGGTATAGTGTCTGGTGGTATAGTGTCTGGTGGTATAGTGGTGGTATAGTGGTGGTATAGTGGTGGTATAGTGTCTGGTGGTATAGTGTCTGGTGGTATAGTGGTGGTATAGTGTCTGGTATAGTGGTGGTATAGTGGTGGTATAGTGTCTGGTGGTATAGTGTTCTGGTGGTATAGTGTCTGGTGGTATAGTGGTGGTATAGTGGTGGTATAGTGGTGGTATAGTGATACTGGTGGTATAGTGTCTGGTGGTATAGTGGTGGTATAGTGGTGGTATAGTGGTGGTATAGTGGTGGTATAGTGTCTGGTGGTATAGTGGTGGTATAGTGTCTGGTG
Source organism: Salmo salar (assembly GCF_905237065.1). Lineage (NCBI taxonomy): Eukaryota > Metazoa > Chordata > Actinopteri > Salmoniformes > Salmonidae > Salmo > Salmo salar. The sequence goes on along the minus strand of NC_059442.1, from coordinate 170,631,194 downwards.
GTATAGTGGTGGTATAGTGGTGGTATAGTGGTGGTATAGTGGTGGTATAGTGTCTGGTGGTATAGTGCTGGTGGTATAGTGGTGGTATAGTGGTGGTATAGTGGTGGTATAGTGTCTGTGGTATAGTGGTGGTATAGTGGTGGTATAGTGTCTGGTGGTATAGTGGTGGTATAGTGGTGGTATAGTGTCGTGGTGGTATAGTGTCTGGTGGTATAGTGTCTGGTGGTATAGTGGTGGTATAGTGGTGGTATAGTGGTGGTATAGTGGTGGTATAGTGTCTGGTGGTATAGTGGTGGTATAGTGTCTGGTGGTATAGTGGTGGTATAGTGGTGGTATAGTGGTGGTATAGTGGTGGTATAGTGTGTGGTATAGTGTCTGGTGGTATAGTGGTGGTATAGTGGTGGTATAGTGGTGGTATAGTGGTGGTATAGTGGTTGTATAGTGGTGGTATAGTGTCTGGTGGTATAGTGGTGGTATAGTGGTGGTATAGTGGTGGTATAGTGTCTGGTGGTATAGTGGTGGTATAGTGTCTGGTGGTATAGTGGTGGTATAGTGGTGGTATAGTGGTGGTATAGTGGTGGTATAGTGTCTGGTGGTATAGTGGTGGTATAGTGCGTGGTATAGTGGGGTATAGTGGTGGTATAGTGGTGGTATAGTGGTGGTATAGTGGTGGTATAGTGTCTGGTGGTATAGTGTAGTGGTGGTATAGTGTCTGGTGGTATAGTGGTGGTATAGTGGTGGTATAGTGGTGGTATAGTGGTGGTATAGTGTCTGGTGGTATAGTGTCGTGGTATAGTGTGTGGTATAGTGGTGGTATAGTGTCGTGGTATAGTGTCTGGTGGTATAGTGGTGGTATAGTGTCGTGGTATAGTGGTGGTATAGTGGTGGTATAGTGGTGGTATAGTGGTGGTATAGTGGTGGTATAGTGTCTGGTGGTATAGTGGTGGTATAGTGTCTGGTGGTATAGTGGTGGTATTGTGGTGGTATAGTGGTGGTATAGTGGTGGTATAGTGTCTGGTGGTATAGTGGTGGTATAGTGGTGGTATAGTGGTGGTATAGTGTCTGGTGCTATAGTGTTGGTGGTATAGTGGTGGTATAGTGGTGGTATAGTGGTGGTATGTATAGTGTCTGGTGGTATAGTGTCTGGTGGTATAGTGGTGGTATAGTGGTGGTATAGTGGTGGTATAGTGTCTGGTGGTATAGTGTCTGGTGGTATAGTGGTGGTATAGTGGTGGTATAGTGGTGGTATGTGGGTGTCTGGTGGTATAGTGGTGGTATAGTGTCTGGTGGTATAGTGGTGGTATAGTGGTGGTATAGTGGTGGTATAGTGGTGGTATAGTGTCTGGTGGTATAGTGGTGGTATAGTGTCTGGTGGTATAGTGGTGGTATAGTGGTGGTATAGTGGTGGTATAGTGGTGGTATAGTGTGTGGTATAGTGGTGGTATAGTGTGTGGTATAGTGGTGGTATAGTGTCTGGTGGTATAGTGGTGGTATAGTGGTGGTATAGTGTCTGGTGGTATAGTGGTGGTATAGTGGTGGTATAGTGGTGGTATAGTGTCTGGTGGTATAGTGTGTGGTATAGTGGTGGTATAGTGGTGGTATAGTGGTGGTATAGTGTCTGGTGGTATAGTGTCTGGTGGTATAGTGGTGGTATAGTGGTGGTATAGTGTCTGGTGGTATAGTGTCTGGTGGTATAGTGTCTGGTGGTATAGTGGTGGTATAGTGGTGGTATAGTGGTGGTATAGTGTCTGGTGGTATAGTGTCGTGGTATAGTGGTGGTATAGTGGTGGTATAGTGGTGGTATAGTGGTGGTATAGTGTCTGGTGGTATAGTGGTGGTATAGTGTCTGGTGGTATAGTGGTGGTATAGTGGTGGTATAGTGGTGGTATAGTGTTGGTATAGTGGTGGTATAGTGGTGGTATAGTGTCTGGTGGTATAGTGGTGGTATAGTGGTGGTATAGTGGTGGTATAGTGGTGGTATAGTGGTGGTATAGTGGTGGTATAGTGGTGGTATAGTGTCTGGTGGTATAGTGGTGGTATAGTGGTGGTATAGTGGTGGTATAGTGGTGGTATAGTGTCTGGTGGTATAGTGTCTGGTGGTATAGTGCGGTGGTATAGTGCCTGGTGGTATAGTGGTGGTATAGTGGTGGTATAGTGGTGGTATAGTGTCTGGTGGTATAGTGGTGGTATAGTGGTGGTATAGTGTTTGTGGTGGTATAGTGTCTGTGGTATAGTGTCTGTGGTATAGTGTCTGGTGGTATAGTGTCTGGTGGTATAGTGGCGGTATAGTGTTGGTATAGTGTGTGGTATAGTGGTGGTATAGTGGTGGTATAGTGGTGGTATAGTGTCTGGTGGTATAGTGGTGGTATAGTGGTGGTATAGTGGTGGTATAGTGTCTGGTGGTATAGTGGTGGTATAGTGGTGGTATAGTGGTGGTATAGTGGTGGTATAGTGTCTGGTGGTATAGTGGTGGTATAGTGGTGGTATAGTGTCTGGTGGTATAGTGTCTGGTGGTATAGTGTCTGGTGGTATAGTGTTGTGGTATAGTGGTGGTATAGTGGTGGTATAGTGTCTGGTGGTATAGTGGTGGTATAGTGGTGGTATAGTGCGTGGTATAGTGGTGGTATAGTGGTGGTATAGTGTCTGGTGGTATAGTGGTGGTATAGTGGTGGTATAGTGTCTGGTGGTATAGTGTGTGGTATAGTGGTGGTATAGTGGTGGTATAGTGTGGTGGTATAGTGTCTGCTGGTATAGTGGTGGTATAGTGGTGGTATAGTGGTGGTATAGTGGTGGTATATGTGGTGGTATAGTGTGTGGTATAGTGGTGGTATGGTGGTGGTATAGTGGTGGTATAGTGTCTGGTGGTATAGTGGTGGTATAGTGGTGGTATAGTGTCTGGTGGTATAGTGGTGGTATAGTGGTGGTATAGTGGTGGTATAGTGGTGGTATAGTGTCTGGTGGTATAGGTGGTGGTATAGTGGTGGTATAGTGGTGGTATAGTGGTGGTATAGTGTCTGGTGGTATAGTTTCTGGTGGTATAGTGGTGGTATAGTGTCTGGTGGTATAGTGGTGGTATAGTGGTGGTATAGTGGTGGTATAGTGGTGGTATAGTGGTGGTATAGTGTGTGGTATAGTGTGTGGTATAGTGGTGGTATAGTGGTGGTATAGTGGTGGTATAGTGTCTGGTGGTATAGTGGTGGTATAGTGCTCTGGTGGTATAGTGGTGGTATTTTGGTGGTATAGTGGTGGTATAGTGGTGGTATAGTGGTGGTATAGTGTCTGGTGGTATAGTGGTGGTATAGTGGTGGTATAGTGGTGGTATAGTGGTGGTATAGTGGTGGTTTGGTGGTATAGTGGTGGTATAGTGGTGGTATAGTGCTGGTGGTATAGTGCTGGTGGTATAGTGGTGGTATAGTGGTGGTATAGTGGTGCTATAGTGTCTGGTGGTATAGTTTCTGGTGGTATAGTGGTGGTATAGTGTCTGGTGGTATAGTGGTGGTATATTGGTGGTATAGTGGTGGTATAGTGGTGGTATAGTGTCTGGTGGTATAGTGGTGGTATAGTGGTGGTATAGTGGTGGTATAGTGGTGGTATAGTGTCTGGTGGTATAGTGGTGGTATAGTGTCTGGTGGTATAGTGGTGGTATAGTGGTGGTATAGTGGTGGTATAGTGGTGGTATAGTGGTGGTATAGTGCGGTGGTATAGTGTCCGGTGGTATAGTGTGTGGTATAGTGGTGGTATAGTGGTGGTATAGTGTCTGGTGGTATAGTGTCTGGTGGTATAGTGGTGGTATAGTGGTGGTATAGTGGTGGTATAGTGGGTGGTATAGTGTCTGGTGGTATAGTGGTTCTGGTGGTATAGTGGTGGTATAGTGGCTGGTATAGTGGTGGTATAGTGTCTGGTGGTATAGTGTCTGGTGGTATAGTGGTGGTATAGTGTCTGGTATAGTGGTGGTATAGTGTCTGGTGGTATAGTGTCTGGTGGTATAGTGTCTGGTGGTATAGTGGTGGTATAGTGGTGGTATAGTGGTGGTATAGTGTCTGGTGGTATAGTGTCTGGTGGTATAGTGGTGGTATAGTGGTGGTATAGTGGTGGTATAGTTATGGTAGAGCGGAGGTATAGTGTCTGGTGGTATAGTGGTGGTATAGTGTCTGGTGGTATAGTGTCTGGTGGTATAGTGGTGGTATAGTGGTCGTATAGTGGTGCTATAGTGTCTGGTGGTATAGTTTCTGGTGGTATAGTGTCTGGTGGTATAGTGGTGGTATAGTGGTGGTATAGTGGTGGTATAGTGGTGGTATAGTGTCTGGTGGTATAGTGGTGGTATAGTGGTGGTATAGTGGTGGTATAGTGTCTGGTGGTATAGTGGTTGTATAGTGGTGGTATAGTGTCTGGTGGTATAGTGTCTGGTGGTATAGTGGTGGTATAGTGGTGGTATAGTGTCTGGTGGTATAGTGTCTGGTGGTATAGTGGTGGTATAGTGGATGTATAGTGGTGCTATAGTGTCTGGTGGTATAGTTTCTGGTGGTATAGTGGTGGTATAGTGGTGGTATAGTGGTGGTATAGTGTCTGGTGGTATAGTGGTGGTATAGTGGTGGTATAGTGGTGGTATAGTGGTGGTATAGTGTCTGGTGGTATAGTGGTGGTATAGTGTCTGGTGGTATAGTGGTGGTATAGTGCCTGGTGGTATAGTGGTGGTATTTTGGTGGTATAGTGGTGGTATAGTGGTGGTATAGTGTCTGGTGGTATAGTGTCTGGTGGTATAGTGGTGGTATAGTGCCTGGTGGTATAGTGGTGGTATAGTGGTGGTATAGTGGTGGTATAGTGGTGGTATAGTGTCTGGTGGTATAGTGTCTGGTGGTATAGTGGTGGTATAGTGGTGGTATGGTGGTGCTATAGTGTCTGGTGGTATAGTTCCTGGTGGTATAGTGGTGGTATAGTGTCTGGTGGTATAGTGGTGGTATAGTGGTGGTATAGTGGTGGTATAGTGTCTGGTGGTATAGTGGTGGTATAGTGGTGGTATAGTGGTGGTATAGTGGTGGTATAGTGTCTGGTGGTATAGTGGTGGTATAGTGTCTGGTGGTATAGTGGTGGTATAGTGGCGGTATAGTGGTGGTATAGTGGTGGTATAGTGGTGGTATAGTGGTGGTATAGTGGTGGTACAGTGTCTGGTGGTATAGTGGTGGTATAGTGGTGGTATAGTGTCTGGTGGTATAGTGTCTGGTGGTATAGTGGTGGTATAGTGGTGGTATAGTGGTGGTATAGTGTCTGGTGGTATAGTGTCTGGTGGTATAGTGGTGGTATAGTGGTGGTATAGTGGTGGTATAGTGTCTGGTTGTATAGTGTCTGGTGGTATAGTGGTGGTATAGTGGTGGTATAGTGTCTGGTGGTATAGTGTCTGGTGGTATAGTGTCTGGTGGTATAGTGGTGGTATAGTGGTGGTATAGTGGTGGTATAGTGTCTGGTGGTATAGTGTCTGGTGGTATAGTGGTGGTATAGTGGTGGTATAGTTGTGGTAGAGTGGAGGTATAGTGTCTGGTGGTATAGTGGTGGTATAGTGTCTCGTGGTATAGTGGTGGTATAGTGGTGGTATAGTGATGGTATAGTGTTGGTATAGTGTCTGGTGGTATAGTGTCTGGTGGTATAGTGGTGGTATAGTGGTGGTATAGTGGTGGCATAGTGGTGGTATAGTGGTGGTATAGTGTCTGGTGGTATAGTGGTGGTATAGTGGTGGTATAGTGGTGGTATAGTGTCTGGTGGTATAGTGGTGGTATAGTGGTGGTATAGTGGTGGTATAGTGTCTGGTGGTATAGTGTCTGGTGGTATAGTGCCTGGTGGTATAGTGCCTGGTGGTATAGTGGTGGTATAGTGGTGGTATAGTGGTGGTATAGTGTCTGGTGGTATAGTGGTGGTATAGTGGTGGTATAGTGTCTGGTGGTATAGTGTCTGGTGGTATAGTGTCTGGTGGTATAGTGTCTGGTGGTATAGTGTCTGGTGGTATAGTGGTGGTATAGTGTTGGTATAGTGTCTGGTGGTATAGTGGTGGTATAGTGGTGGTATAGTGGTGGTATAGTGTCTGGTGGTACAGTGTCTGGTGGTATAGTGTCTGGTGGTATAGTGTCTGGTGGTATAGTGGTGGTATAGTGGTGGTATAGTGGTGGTATAGTGGTGGTATAGTGTCTGGTGGTATAGTGGTGGTATAGTGGTGGTATAGTGTCTGGTGGTATAGTGTCTGGTGGTATAGTGTCTGGTGGTATAGTGTCTGGTGGTATAGTGGTGGTATAGTGTTGGTATAGTGTCTGGTGGTATAGTGGTGGTATAGTGGTGGTATAGTGGTGGTATAGTGGTGGTATAGTGTCTGGTGGTATAGTGGTGGTATAGTGTCTGGTGGTATAGTGGTGGTATAGTGGTGGTATAGTGGTGGTATAGTGGTGGTATAGTGTCTGCTGGTATAGTGGTGGTATAGTGGTGGTATAGTGGTGGTATAGTGGTGGTATATTGGCTGGTGGTATAGTGGTGGTATAGTGGTGGTATGGTGGTGGTATAGTGTCTGGTGGTATAGTGGTGGTATAGTGTCTGTTGGTATAGTGGTGGTATAGTGGTGGTATAGTGTCAGGTGGTATAGTGGTGGTATAGTGGTGGTATAGTGGTGGTATAGTGGTGGTATAGTGTCTGGTGGTATAGTGTCTCGTGGTATAGTGGTGGTATAGTGGTGGTATAGTGGTGCTATAGTGTCTGGTGGTATAGTTTCTGGTGGTATAGTGGTGGTATAGTGTCTGTTGGTATAGTGGTGGTATAGTGGTGGTATAGTGGTGGTATAGTGGTGGTATAGTGGTGGTATAGTGTCTGGTGGTATAGTGGTGGTATAGTGGTGGTATAGTGGTGGTATAGTGGTGGTATAGTGTCTGGTGGTATAGTGGTGGTATAGTGTCTGGTGGTATAGTGGTGGTATAGTGGTGGTATAGTGGTGGTATAGTGGTGGTATAGTGGTGGTATATTGTCTGCTGGTATAGTGGTGGTATAGTGGTGGTATAGTGGTGGTATAGTGGTGGTATAGTGGTGGTATAGTGGTGGTATAGTGGTGGTATAGTGGTGGTATAGTGGTGGTATAGTGTCTGGTGGTATAGTGGTGGTATAGTGTCTGTTGGTATAGTGGTGGTATAGTGGTGGTATAGTGTCTGGTGGTATAGTGGTGATATAGTGGTGGTATAGTGGTGGTATAGTGGTGGTATAGTGTCTGGTGGTATAGTGTCTGGTGGTATAGTGGTGGTATAGTTGTGGTATAGTGGTGGTATAGTGGTGGTATAGTGGTGCTATAGTGTCTGGTGGTATAGTTTCTGGTGGTATAGTGGTGGTATAGTGTCTGTTGGTATAGTGGTGGTATAGTGGTGGTATAGTGGTGGTATAGTGTCTGGTGGTATAGTGGTGGTATAGTGGTGGTATAGTGGTGGTATAGTAGTGGTATAGTGGTGGTATAGTGTCTGGTGGTATAGTGTCTGGTGGTATAGTGTCTGGTGGTATAGTGGTGGTATAGTGGTGGTATAGTGTCTGGTGGTATAGTGGTGGTATAGTGTCTGGTGGTATAGTGGTGGTATAGTGGCGGTATAGTGGTGGTATAGTGGTGGTATAGTGGTGGTATAGTGGTGGTACAGTGTCTGGTGGTATAGTGGTGGTATAGTGGTGGTATAGTGGTGGTATAGTGTCTGGTGGTATAGTGTCTGGTGGTATAGTGGTGGTATAGTGGTGGTATAGTGGTGGTATAGTGTCTGGTGGTATAGTGTCTGGTGGTATAGTGGTGGTATAGTGTCTGGTATAGTGGTGGTATAGTGGTGGTATAGTGTCTGGTGGTATAGTGTCTGGTGGTATAGTGGTGGTATAGTGGTGGTATAGTTTTGGTATAGTGTCTGGTGGTATAGTGTCTGGTGGTATAGTGGTGGTATAGTGGTGGTATAGTGGTGGTAGAGTGGAGGTATCGTGTCTGGTGGTATAGTGGTGGTATAGTGTCTGGTGGTATAGTGGTGGAATAGTGGTGGTATAGTGATGGTATAGTGGTGGTATAGTGTCTGGTGGTATAATGTCTGGTGGTATAGTGTCTGGTGGTATAGTTGTGGCATAGTGGTGGTATAGTGTTGGTATAGTGTCTGGTGGTATAGTGGTGGTATAGTGGTGGTATAGTGGTGGTATAGTGTCTGGTGGTATAGTGGTGGTATAGTGTCTGGTGGTATAGTGGTGGTATAGTGGTGGTATAGTGGTGGTATAGTAGTGGTATAGTGGTGGTATAGTGTCTGGTGGTATAGTGTCTGGTGGTATAGTGTCTGGTGGTATAGTGGTGGTATAGTGGTGGCATAGTGGTGGTATAGTGGTGTTATAGTGTCTGGTGGTATATTGTCTGGTGGTATAGTGGTGGTATAGTGGTGGTATAGTGGTGGTATAGTGGTGGTATAGTGGTGGTATAGTGGTGGTATAGTGGTGGTATAGTGGTGGTATAGTGTCTGGTGGTATAGTGGTGGTATAGTGGTGTTATAGTGGTGGTATAGTGATGGTATAGTGTCTGGTGGTATAGTGTCTGGTGGTATAGTGGTGGTATAGTGGTGGTATAGTGGTGGTATAGTGGTGGTATAGTGTCTGGTGGTATAGTGGTGGTATAGTGGTGGTATAGTGGTGGTATAGTGGTGGTATAGTGTCTGGTGGTATAGTGGCCTAACAGTGAAATTATAATTTACGGGTCCTTTCCAAACAATGTAGAGATTAAATAATAATAACAGAAATAGTGCCACAAGTAATAAATTCTCTGTAGAGGAACAACAAAAGCAAGTAAAAATAGCATGGCTATATACAGGAAGTAGAAAATAACATGGCTATATACAGAGAGTATAAAATAACATGTCTATATACAGGAAGTAGAAAATAACATGTCTATATACAGGGAGTAGAAAATAACATGGCTATATACAGAGAGTAGATAATAACATGGCTATATACAGAGAGTAGATAATAACATGGCTATATACAGAGAGTAGAAAATAACATGGCTATATACAGGGAGTAGAAAATAACATGTCTATATACAGGAAGTAGAAAATAACATGGCTATATACAGGAAGTAGAAAATAACATGGCTATATACAGGGAGTATAAAATAACATGGCTATATACATGAAGTAGATAATAACATGGCTATATACAGGGAGTATAAAATAACATGGCTATATACATGAAGTAGATAATAACATGGCTATATACAGAGAGTATAAAATAACATGGCTATATACAGAGAGTAGAAAACACCAAGGCTATATACAGAGAGTAGAAAACAACATGGTTATATACAGAGAGTACCAGTACTGAGTCTATGTGCAGGGTTACTAGGTAATTGAGGTATCTATGTACTGTACATATAGGTAGGGGTAAAGTGACTAGACAGCAGGATAGATAATAGACAGTAACAGCAGTATACTGTAGGTAGGGGTAAAGTGACTAGACAACAGGATAGATTATAGACAGTAACAGTAGTATACTGTGTGTGTGTGTGTTGACGTGTCAGTGTAAGTATGTCTGTGTGTGTTTGTGTGTTGGGATGTCAATGAAAGTATGTCCGTGTGTGTGTGTGTGTGTGTGTGTGTGTGTGTGTGTGTGTGTGTGTGTGTGTGTGTGTGTGTGTGTGTGTGTGTGTGTGTGTGTGTGTGTGTGTGTGTTGGGGTGTCAGTGTAAGTGTGTGAGTGTGTGGGTAAAGTCCAGTGTGTGCAGAGAGTCAGTGCAAAAAAATGGTAGTCCGTTTAGCCATTGGATTTGCTAATTAGCAGTCTTGTTTAGCAGTCTTATGGCTTGGGGGTAGAAGCTATTCAGGGTCCTGTTAGTTCAAGACTTAGTGCACTGGTACCGCTTTGCAATGAGGTAGCAGAGAGAACAGTCTATGGCTTGGATGGCTGGAGTAAAAAAAACAAAAAAACACATGCTTTCCTATGACACCGCCTGGTATAGAGGTCCTGGATGGCAGGGAGCTCGGCCCCAGTGATGTCCAGGGCCGTGCAGCACTACCCTCTGTAACGCATTGTGGTCGGGTACCTTGCAGTTGCCATACCAAGCGGTGATGCAGCCAGTCAAGACGCTGTCAAAGGTGCAGCTGTAGAATTTTTTGAGGATCTGAGGACCCATGCCTGCTGAGGGGGAAAGAGAGCTAACATTAGCAATATGCATGTCAACCTCTCCTGGTTCAAAGTGGAGAAGAGATTGACCTCATTATTACTTGTGAGAGGTATTGTCTAGTTTAAATGATACACCAGGACCAAGCTTCATTTGTTTTAGCAGTAAGACTGAAGTTGATTCATGCAAATACATTTAATGACTATCACAACGAATTGATCAAGAAGCTGAAGTCAACACTTTATTGGTTTTTCTGATGCAGCTGGAATCATTTAGTCACTTGTCACTTGAAAAAAAAAACATGATATAAAACATCGTTATCTACACACAGTTGAAGTGGGAAGTTTACAGATACCTTAGACAAATACATTTAAACTCAGTTTTTCACAATTCCTGACATTAAATCCAAGTAATCCAACTGTATTAGGGCAGTTAGGATCACCACTTTATTTTAAGAATGTGAAATGTCAGAATAATAATAGAGTGAATGATTTATTTCAGCTTTAATTTCTTTCATCACATTCCCAGTGGGTCAGAAGTTTACATACACTCAATTAGTATTTGGTAGCATTGCCTTTAAATGGTTTAACTTGGGTCAAACGTTTCGGGTAGCCTTCCACAAGCTTCCCACAATAAGTTGCGTGAATTTTGCCCCATTCTTCCTGACAGAGCTGGTGTAACAGAGTCAGTTTTGTAGGCCTCCTTGCTCGCACACACTTTTTCAGTTCTGCCCACAAATTTTCTATAGGGTTGAGGTCAGGGCTTTGTGGTGGCTACTCCAATACCTTGACTTTGTTCTCCTTAAGCCATTTTGCCACAACTCTGGAAGTATGCTTGGGGTCATTGTCCATTTGGAAGACCCATTTGCGACCAAGCTTTAACTTCCTGACTGATGTCTTGAGATGTTGCTTCAATGTATCCACTTAATTTTCCTCCCTCATGATGCCATCTATTTTGTGATGTGCACCAGTCCCTCCTGCAGCAAAGCACCCCCACAACATGATGCTGCCACCCCCGTGCTTCACGGTTGGGATGGTGTTCTTCAGCTTGCAAGCCTCCCCCCTTTTCCTCAAAACATAATGATGGTCATTATGGTCAAACAGTTCTATTTTTGTTTCATCAGACCAGAGGACATTTCTCCAAAAAGTACAATCTTTGTCCCCATGTGCAGTTGCAAACCGTAGTCTGGCTTTTTATTGGCGGTTTTGGAGCAGTGGCTTCTTCCTTGCTGAGTGGCCTTTCAGGTTATGTGGATATAGGACTCGTTTTACTGTGGATATAGATACTTTTGTACCTGTTTCCTCCAGCATCTTCACAAGGTCCTTTGCTGTTATTCTGGGATTGATTTCCACTTTTCGCACCAAAGTACATTCATCTCTAGGAGACAGAACGTGTCTCCTTCCTGAGCGGTATGACGGCTGTGTGGTCCCATGGTGTTTATACTTGCGTACTATTGTTTGTACAGATGAACATGGTACCTTCAGGCGTTTGGAAATTGCTCCCAAGGATGAACCAGAGGCCTACAATTTTTTTTCTGAGGTCTTGGTTGATTTCTTTTGATTTTCCCATGACGTCAAGCAAAGAGGCACTGAGTTTGAAGGTAGGCCTTGAAATACATCCACAGGTACACCTCCAATTGACTCAAATGATGTCAATTAGCCTATCAGAAGCTTCTAAAGCCATGACATAATTTTCTGGAATTTTCCAAGCTGTTTAAAGGCACAGTCAACTTAGTGTATGTTAACTTCTGACCCACTGGAATTGTGATACAGTGAATTATAAGTGAAATAATCTGTTTGTAAACAATTGTTATAAAAATGACTTGTGTCATGCACAAAGTAGATGTCCTAACTGACTTGCCAAAACCATAGTTTGTTAACAAGAAATTTGTGGAGTGGTTGAAAAATGTATTTTAATGACTCCAACACAAGTGTATGTAAACTTTCAACTTCAACTGTATGTACATCAGCTAGCAATATCTATAGCACAATGCATTTGCGAACATACTAGGCATCCTGTATTACACTACAACATCAGTCTAACTGAATTTGTATGTTGTGTTGGTTGAATGTCCCAGAATGTTCTTCAGCTGGTGAACCTCTTCTTGTGTTGGGTAATGGCAGCTGGTTTAGCAAGCTTTGGCACTGTGTCAATGTTGGCAGGGATGTTGGGTTTGGGAGGCTGTGACTATGGCTCCTTGCAGACAACCGTCTGGTACTTTCTGCACTCCACAGCCAGCTGGACAAGCCTCTCGTACACTTTCTTCACCACCCACTGCTTCGATCTCTGGCAGAAGATTTGTTTGTACTGCATGTCTTTTAGAAAGACATGAAGACTGATCATGAGGATGTGTAAAACATGAAGACTGATCACGAGGAACTGTAAAACATGAAGACTGATCATGAGGATGTGTCTAACTGAATGTGGATGTTGTGTTGGTTCCAGAGGGTGCTAAGCTGTCTTCAAGGCAAAGGGTGGCTACTTTGAAGAATCTCAAATATAAAATATATTTCTTTAACACTTTTTTGTTTACTGCATGATTCCATGTGTGTCATTTCATAGTTTTGATGTCTTCACTATTATTCTACAATGTAGAAAATAGTATAAATAAAGAAAAACCCTTCTATTTCACCTGCCTTTGTTCTTGTCTCCACCCCGCTCCAGGTGTCGCCCATCTTCCTCATTATCCCCAGTGTATTTATACCTGTGTTCTCTGTCTGTTGCCAGTTCGTCTTGTTTTGTCAGGTCTTACCAGCGTGTTTTCCCATATCCCTACTTTCTCAAGTTATGTTTCCTAGTTTTCCCCGATTCTGACTATTCTGCCTGCCCTGACCCTGAGCCTGCCTGCCGTTCTGTACCTGCCTGACTCTGACCCGTTTACGAACCTCTGCCTGTCCTGACCCCGAGCCTGCCTGCTGTTCTGTACCTTATTGACTCTGCCCTGTGTTATGGACCTCTCCCTGTCGTTGACCTGTCTTTTGCCTGCCCTCTGTTTGGGTCAATAAACATCTGTGACTCTAGCTGTCTGAATCTGGGTCTTATGAGTTCTGATATAATGAGTAGGTGTGTTCAAACTTTTGACTAGTACTATACATTGATATGCTTTGGAATGTCTAGCCAGCGTATTATGAAATCCAGCTAGCTAACGTTAGCTATGTTACCTCAGCTTGACTTATTTTCTGCTGCACTGATGTTGGCTGATACAGTAGCTCCCTCTTTGAAGTGAAGTGGAAAATTGCTAGAATAGCTCACTTTTCAATGTTTGATGACATGGAAACACCATCAGTTGAGATTTCAATCCTGTTTCTAAATCCTTTAGCTGAAAGAGTCGGCAGGGTAGCCTTGTGGTTAGAGCTTTGGGCCAGTAACCGAAAGGTTGATAGATCGAATCCCTCAGCCGACAAGGTAAAAATCTGTCGTTCGGCCCCTGAACAAGGAAGTTAACCTGTTGGGTCTAGGGGGCAGCATTTGCACGTCTGGATAAAAAAAATGTACCCGATTTAATCTGGTTACTAATCCTACCCAGTAACTAGAATATGCATATACTTATTATATATGGATAGAAAACACTCTAAAGTTTCCAAAACTGTTTGAATGGTGTCTGTGAGTATAACAGAACTCATTTGGCAGGCAAAACCCTGAGACATTTTCTGACAGGAAGTGGATACCTGATGTGTTGTATTGACTTTAAACCTATCCCATTGAAAAACACAGGGGTTTAGGAATATTTTGGCACTTCCTATTGCTTCCACTAGATGTCACCAGCCTTTACAAAGTGTTTTGAGTCTTCTGGAGGGAGATCTGACCGAACAAGAGCCATGGAACGGTGATGTCCCATTAGACACCTGGCGCGCTACTTCATGTTGGGTACCCTCGTTCCAATACGTTATAAAAGAGTATGCATTCGTCCACCTTGAATATTATTCATGTTCTGGTTAAAAAGGCCCTAATGATTTATGCTATACAACGTTTGACATGTTTGAACGAACGGAAATATATTTTTTCCCCTCGTTCATGACGAGAAGTCCGGCTGGCTTACATCATGTGCTAACGAGACGGAGATTTTTGGACATAAATGATGAGCTTTTTTGAACAAAACTACATTCGTTATGGACCTGTGATACCTGGAAGTGACATCTGATGAAGAGAATCAAAGGTAATGGATTATTTACATAGTATTTTCGATTTTAGATCTCCCCAACATGACGTCTAGTCTGTATCGCAACGCGTATTTTTCCGGGCGCAGTGCTCAGATTATTGCAAAGTGTGATTTCCCAGTAAGGTTATTTTTAAATCTGGCAAGTTGATTGCGTTCAAGAGATGTAAATCTATAATTCTTTAAATGACAATATAATATTTTACCAATGTTTTCTAATTTTAATTATTTAATTTCTGACGCTGACTTGACTGCCGGTTATTGGAGGGAAACGATTTCCTCAACATCAATGCCATAGTAAAACGCTGTTTTTGTATATAAATATGAACTTGATAGAACTAAAAATGCATGCATTGTCTAACATAATGTCCTAGGAGTGTCATCTGATGGAGATTGTAAAAGGTTAGTGCATCATTTTAGCTGGTTTTATGGTTTTGGTGACCCTGTCTTTGACTTGACAAAACATTACACACAACTCTTGTAAATGTACTGTCCTAACATACTCTAAATTTATGCTTTCGCCGTAAAACCTTTTTGAAATCGTAAAACGTGGTTAGATTAAGGAGATGTTTATCTTTCAAATGGTGTAACATAGTTGTATTTTTGAAAAATTTGAATTTTGACATTTATTTGGATTCAAATTTGCCGCTCTTGAAATGCACCTGCTGTTGATGGAGTGCACCACGGGTGGCACGCTAGCGTCCCACCTAGCCCCAAGAGGTTTTAACCCACTGTTCTTAGGCTGTCATTGTAAATAAGAATTTGTTCTTATCTGACTTTCTTAGTTCAATAAAGGGTTGTGCCATGGCGGAGATCGTTGTGGGCTATACTCGGCCTTGTCTTAGGACGGTAAGTTGGTGGTTGGAGACATCCCTCTAGTGGTGTGGGGGCTGTGCTTTGGCAAAGTGGGTGGGGTTATATCCTGCCTGTTTGGCCCTGTCCGGGGGTATCATCGGATGGGGCCACAGTGTCTTCTGATCCCTCCTGTCTCAGCCTCCAGTATTTATGCTGCAGTAGTTTATGTGTCGGGGGGCTAGGGTCAGTCTGTTACATCTGGAGTATTTCTCTTGTCTTATCCGGTGTCCTGTGTGTATTTAAATATGCTCTCTCTAATTCTCTCTTTCTCTCTTTCTGTCTTTCTCTCGGAGGACCTGAGCCCTAGGACCATGCCTCAGGACTACCTGGTATGATGACTCCTTGCTGTCCCCAGTCCACCTGGCCGTGCTGCTGCTCCAGTTTCAACTGTTCTGCCTGCGGCTATGGAACCCTGACCTGTTCACCGGACGTGCTTGTTGCACCCTCGACAACTACTATGATTATTATTATTTGACCATGCTGGTCATTTATGAACATTTTAACATTTTAACATTTTGACCATGTTCTGTTATAATATCCACCCTGCACAGCCAGAAGAGGACTGGCCACCCCTCATAGCCTGGTTCCTCTCTAGGTTTCTTCCTAGGTTTTTGGCCTTTCTAGGGAGTTTTTCCTAGGGAGTTTTTCCTAGCCACCGTGCTTCTTTCACATGCTTTGCTTGCTGTTTGGGGTTTTAGGCTGGGTTTCTGTACAGCACTTTGAGAATATCAGCTGATGTACGAAGGGCTATATAAAAATAAATTTGATTTGATTTGATTTGATTTGATTTAAATAAGAAGTGCTGGCTACAGACATTTTTTATATTTTTCACACTGGACTGTCCTCTATGTACTGAAATCGCTATGAATTATGGATATTGTGGTTTGCTTGCAACCAGGCAATGTAGCTGGCCTGTTTTCTACCAGTGAGATGAAGAAACGCTCGTACTTGTAGTATAGTAGGAAATTCAACATATTTTTGACTGGAGCTGACTTTAGCCAATGTTAATGGACTTTTATAAATTAATTCAACAATCAAAACATAAAAATGAACAACAATTACAGTATATACTTAAACTTAACTTGGTGTTTCATATCCTATGCTTTGTAACTCGCTCACCGTGATGATAAGTGATAACGTTTGAAATCATTTGTTTATATGGTGCCTCTCTCTTCAATTTCCAGTTGGCTTGGCTCTCTCATTCACCTGACTCACTGGCTAGGCAGGCTAGCGGCTCCCTCTGCAGGTGGCTCTCTCATTCACCTGACTCACTGACTAGGTAGGCTAGTGCTAGAGCGAGTGGCTCCCTCTGTGGGCCGAAATAAGCGCAACACAGTATAAATATAAATACTGTAAATGAATACATAATAGCAAAGATTAGGCTACCATATATCTCACATTCTCCCACATTTTATGTTGGCAACACAGGGAACCCAAACATGAGCAAAAAACAGTACTCTTAATACAGTATTGCTACTATTTTCCTTGACGTTACAGACAATCTAGGACCAACAACAGTAGCCTGCCTCTGACTTTATCAGAAACTGACCATACTGTTATATAAATTAATCAATATAATACCAACCAACCTCTTTTGACCTTGGGAGGTTTATTTATGTAATGTATTATATTGTCATTGTACTATGGTAACAAACAATTAATAAAGATGGTACCATATGATCATTTATTGGTACCATTTCTCATAATTGTGCGTTACCATGGTAGAATGTATAAATGTAGGTTCTCCATATTCCACATCTATACCATGGTAGAATTGATGTAATACCATGGTAATATTTACGTAAAATGGCAATACCATCATACTTCAAAGCTAAAACCATGATACATTTTGATTCAGATTTATACCATGGTTTAAGTGAAAGTACCATAGTAGTACCCTGGTACATTTTAAAATCACTGGCCATGAGAAACGCTGCCTCTGGATGAGCATTTTCTTGTTTGCTTATGGTCCTATACAGCTCGTTCAGTGAGGTTTTAGTGGCAGCATTGGTTTGTGGTAGTAAATAGACAGCAACGAAGAATATAGAGGAAAACTCTCTTGGTAAATAATATGGTCTGCAGCTTATCATGAGATACTCTACCTCGGGTGAGAAAAAACTTGACACCTCAACATTAGAGATCATCAGCTGTTGTTATCAAAGAGACACACACTTTCATCTTTTATTTCACCTTAATTTAACTCAGCAAGTCAGTTATGAACAAATTCTTATTTTCCCACGAAAGGGAGATACCTAGTCAGTTGTACAACTGAATGCCTTCAACTGAAGTGTGTCTTCCTCATTTAACTGAACCCCTTTGAATCAGAGAGGTGCAGGGGGCTGCCTTAATAAGGGATAGGCGTCCTGCTAGCGGGACACCAGCCGACAACATCCGGTGAAATTGTAGCGCAATTCAAATAAATAATCGCAATATTAAACATTCATGAACATACAAGTATCTTATATCATTTAAAAGCTTAAATTCTTGTTAACCTCTTACATCTAGACGTTCCGCTAGCGGAACACCTGCTCCAATATCCAATGATAGGCGTGGCGCGAATTACAAATTCCTCAAAAATACAAAAACTTCAATTTTTCAAACATATGACTATTTCACAGCATTTTAAAGATAAGACTCTCCTTTATCTAACCACACTGTCCGATTTCAAAAAGGCTTTACAACGAAAGCAAAACATTAGATTATGTCAGCAGAGTACCAAGCCAGAAATAATCAGACACCCATTTTTCAAGCTAGCATATAATGTCACAAAAACCCAGAAGACAGCTAAATGCAGCACTAACCTTTGATGATCTTCAATCAAGTTCATATTTATATCAAAAACCAGCTTTTTACATTAGCATGTGACGTTCAGAACTAGCATACCCCCCGCAAACTTCCGGCGAATTCACTAAGAATTTACTAAATTACTCACGATAAACGTTCACAAAAAGCATAACAATTATTTTAAGAATTATAGATACAGAACTCCTCTATGCACTCGATATGTCCGATTTTAAAATAGCTTTTTGGTGAAAGCACATTTTGCAATATTCTAAGTACATAGCCCAGGCATCACGGGCTAGCTATTTAGACACCCGGCAAGTTTAGCACTCACCAATATCAGGTTTACTATTATAAAAGTTTGATTACCTTTTGTTGTCTTCGTCAGAATGCACTCCCAGGACTGCTACTTCAATAACAAATGTTGGTTTGGTCCAAAATAATCCATCGTTATATCCGAATAGCGGCGTTTTGTTCGTGCGTCCCAGACACTATCTGAAATGGTAAATCAGGGTCGCGCGCATGGCGCAATTCGTGACAAAAAAAATCTAAATATTCCATTACCGTACTTCGAAGCATGTCAACCGCTGTTTAAAATCCATTTTTATGCCATTTTTCTCGTAAAAAGCGATAATATTCCGACCGGGAATCTCCTTTTAGCTAAACAGAGGAAAGTAAACAAAGCTTTCGGTCGACGCGGGCACGAGCCTGAGTCTCACAGTACTGTAACCAGCCAGTACCCAAACGCGCTACTTTTTTTCAGCCAGAGCCTGCAAAGCCACGATTCAGCTTTTTACCGCCTTCTGAGACCCTATGGCAGCCGTAGGAAGTGTCACGGGACAGCTAAGATCCTCACTCTTCAATAAACAGAGACAAGAAGAACGACACCTTGTCAGACAGGCCACTTCCTGCCTGAAACCTTGTCAGGTTTTTGCCTGCCAAATGAGTTCTGTTATACTCACAGACACCATTCAAACAGTTTTAGAAACTTTAGGGTGTTTTCTATCCATATGTAATAAGTATATGCATATTCTAGTTACTGGGTAGGAGTGGTAACCAGATTAAATCGGGTACGTTTTTTATCCAGCCGTGAAAATACTGCCCCCTAGCCATAACAGGTTAATCTAACTGCGTTGTCCGATTTACAAAAGGCTTTACGGCGAAAGCATACTATGCGATTGTCTGAGGACGACGCCCCACATGAACATATTTTTCAACCAGCACAGGCTTCATAAAATCACAAATAGCAATTAAATAAATCACTTACCTTTTAAGATCTTCCTCTGTTTGCAATCCCAAGGGTCCCAGCTACAACAAGAATGGTGGTTTTGTTAGATAAAATCGTTCTTTATATCCAAAAAGGTCTGATTAGTTGGCGCAATCGATTTCAGTAATCCACTCGCTCAACATGCAGACATAGTCCAAAAAGCTAAACTTGTCCAAACAAGTCAATGATGTTTCTATTTAATCCCCAGGTACTCTAAAATGTAAATAAACTACAATATTTCATACAGAAAGTAGTATGTTCAATAGGAAAGCAAAATAATCTCTCCCTCGCGCGCCAAAAGACTGATATTTTACAGGTGCTCTCCTAACCAAAACTTCAAATTCTTGCTTGTTTTTCAAAAAACAAGCCTGAAATCTTGGATAAAGACTGTTGACATCTAGTGGAAGCCATAGGAATTGCAATCTGGGAGACGGATTTATATAGGAACAATAGGTTTCCATTATAAAATGTTCGGATTTTTGACTGCCATATCAATTCTGTTAGTCTCAGACATTATTTTAACAGATTTCGAAACTGTGTTTTCTATCAAAGTGTTTTCTATCCAATGCTACCAATTATATGCATATCCTGGCTTCTGGGCCTGAGTAACAGGCAGTTTATTTTGGGCTCGTCAGTCAGGCGGAAATTCAGGAAACTAGACCCAACCACAAATCGACAACCACGGTGCCCGTGAATTAACTGCCTTGCTCAGGGGCAAAACAACAGATTTTTACCTTGTCGGTTCAGGCATTCAATCCAGCAACCTTTCAGTTACTGGTCCAACGCTCTAACCACTAGGTTACCTGCCACCCCTATAATGACGGCTTACCAGAAGGCTGGGATTTTTAAAAAAATTAAAAAAATATTGGTCAAAACACAAGATGATGGTGTTGGATGATGGTTAATGATGGTTAAAGATGGTTAATGGTTAATGATGGTGTTGGAGTCGTGGCCACGCAGTCATGAGTGAACAAGGAGTACAGGAGGGGACTGAGCACGCATCCCTGAGGGGGCGCTGTGTTGAGGATCAGCGTGGCGGATGTGTTGTTACCTACCCTTAACCTCTATGGGCTAGGTGGGACGCTAGCGTGCCACCCGTGGTGCACTCCATCAACAGCAGGTGCATTTCAAGAGCGGCAAATTTGAATCCAAATAAATGTCAAAATTCAAATTTTTCAAAAATACAACTATTTTACACCATTTGAAAGATAAACATCTCCTTAATCTAACCACGTTTTACGATTTCAAAAAGGTTTTACGGCGAAAGCATAAATTTAGAGTATGTTAGGACAGTACATTTACAAGAGTTGTGTGTAATGTTTTGTCAAGTCAAAGACAGGGTCACCAAATCCATAAAACCAGCTAAAATGATGCACTAACCTTTTACAATCTCCATCAGATGACACTCCTAGGACATTATGTTAGACAATGCATGCATTTTTAGTTCTATCAAGTTCATATTTATATCCAAAAACAGCGTTTTACTATGGCATTGATGTTGAGGAAATCGTTTCCCTCCAATAACCGGCAGTCAAGTCAGCGTCACAAATTAAATAATTAAAATTAGAAAACATTGGTAAAATATTATATTGTCATTTAAAGAATTATAGATTTACATCTCTTGAACGCAATCAACTTGCCAGATTTAAAAATAACCTTACTGGGAAATCACACTTTGCAATAATCTGAGCACTGCGCCCAGAAAAATACGCTTGGCGATACAGACTAGACGTCATGTTGGGGAGATCTAAAATCGAAAATACTATGTAAATAATCCATTACCTTTGATTCTCTTCATCAGATGTCACTTCCAGGTATCACAGGTCCATAACGAATGTAGTTTTGTTCAAAAAAGCTCATCATTTATGTCCAAAAATCTCCGTCTTGTTAGCACATGATCTAAGCCAGCCGGACTTCTCGTCATGAACGAGGGAAAAAAATATATTTACGTTCGTTCAAACATGTCAAACGTTGTATAGCATAAATCATTAGGGCCTTTTTAACCAGAACATGAATAATATTCAAGGTGGACGAATGCATACTCTTTTATAACGTATTGGAACGAGGGTACCCAACATGAACTCACGCGCCAGGTGTCTAATGGGACATCATCGTTCCATGGCTCTTGTTCGGTCAGATCTCCCTCCAGAAGACTCGAAACGCTTTGTAAAGGCTGGTGACATCTAGTGGAAGCAATAGGAAGTGCCAAAATATTCCTCAGCCCCTGTGTTTTTCAATGGGATAGGTTTAAAGTCAATACAACACATCAGGTATCCACTTCCTGTCAGAAAATGTCTCAGGGTTTTGCCTGCCAAATGAGTTCTGTTATACTCACAGACACCATTCAAACAGTTTTAGAAACTTTAGAGTGTTTTCTATCCATATATAATAAGTATATGCATATTCTAGTTACTGGGTAGGATTAGTAACCAGATTAAATCGGGTACATTTTTTTTATCCAGACGTGCAAATGCTGCCCCCTAGCCCTAACAGGTTAACACCTGGGGGCGACCCGTCAGGAAGTCCAGGATCCAGTTGCAGAGGGAGGTGTTTAGTCCCAGGGTCCTTAGTGTATTGATGAGTTCTGAGGGCACTTCCCTTTGTAGTCTGTAATAATTTGCAAGCCCTGCCACATCCGCCGAGCGTCAGAGCCGGTGTAGTACGATTCGATCTTAGTCCTGTATTAATACATTGCCTGTTTGATAGTTCGTCGGAGGGCATAGCGGGATTTCTTTTAAGCTTCCGGGTTAGAGTCCCGCTCTTTTGAAAGCGGCAGCTCTAGTCGTTAGCTCAGTGCGGATTTTGCCTGTAATCCATGGCTCCTATTTGGTGTATGTACGTACGGTCACTGTGGGGACGATGTCATCTATGCACTTATTTATGAAGCCAATGACTGATTTGGTGTACTCCTCAATGCCATCGGAGGAATCCCGGAACATATTCCAGTCTATGCTAGAAAAACTGTCCTGTAGTTTAGCATCTGCTTCATCTGACCACTTTTGTATTGATCGAGTCACTGGTGCTTCCTGCTTTAATTTTTGGTTGTAAACAGGAATCAGGAGGATAGAATTATGGTCAGTTTTGCCAAATGGAGGGCGAGGGAGAGCTTTGTCTGTGTCTCTTTGTGTGGAGTAAAGGTGGTCCAGAGTTTTTTTTCCCCTCTGGTTGCACATTTAACATGCTGATAGAAATCTGGTAAACCAGATTTAAGTTTCCCTGCATTAAAGTCTCCGGCTACTAGGAGCGCCGCCTCTGGGTGAGCATTTTCTTGTTTGCTTATGGCAGAATACAGCTCATTCAATGAGGTCTTAGTGCCAGAGTCAGTCTGTGGTGGTATGTAAACAGCTACGAAAAATACAGACTCTCTAGGTAGGTGGTGTGGTCTACAGCTTATCATGAGATACTCTACCTCAGGCGAGCAATAGCTCGAGACTTCCTTAGATATCGTGCACCAGCTCTTATTTACAAAAATACATAGGCCGCCGCCTCTTGTCTTACCAGACGCCGCTGTTCTGTCCTGCCGGTACATCGTATAACCAGCCAGCTGTATGTTGATAGTGTCGTCGTTTAGCCACGACTCCGTGAAGCATAAGATATTACAGTTTTGAATGTCCCGTTGGTAGTTTAGCCTTCTGTGTAGGTCATCTATTTTATTTTCCAAAGATTACACATTTGCTAGCAGAATGGAAGGAAGGGTTTTTTTTCCCATCGCCTACGAATTCTCAGAAGGCAGCCCGCCCTTTGGCACTACAGAGGGTAGTGCGTACGGTCCAGTACATCACTGGGGCCAAGCTGCCTGCCATCCAGGACCTCTATACCAGGCGGTGTCAGAGGAAGGCCCTAAAAACTGTCTGACTCCAGCCACCCGAGTCATAGACTGTCTCTCTGCTACCTTACGGTAAGCTGTACCGGAACGCCAAGTCTAGGTCCAAGAGGCTTCTAAACAGCTTCCACCCCCAAGCCATAAGACTCCTGAACATCTAATCAAATGGCTACCTAGACTATTTGCATTGCCCCCCCCCACCCCTTCTTTATGCCGCTGCTACTCTCTGTTATTATCTATGTATAGTCACTTTAATAACGCTAACTACGTGTACAAAAAACCTCAATTACCTCGACAAACCGGTGCCCCCGCACAATGACAGTCTCTAGCAGTACCCATTGTATATAGTCTCGCTATTGTTATTTTACTGCTGCTCTTTAATTACGTGTTTCTTTAATTTCTTACTCATATTTTTTAAACTGCATTGTTGATTTGATTTGAGAGACACCACAACATTAAATAAAGAGAGAACTACAACATAGCATGGCACATAGCATGGCACATAGCATGGCAACATAGCATGGCACATAGCATAGCATGGCACATAGCATGGCACATAGCATAGCATGGCACATAGCATAGCATGGCACATAACATGGCACATAGCATGGCAACATAGCATGGCACATAGCATAGCATGGCACATAGCATGGCACATAGCATAGCATGGCACATAGTATGGCATGGCAACATAGCATGACACATAGCATAGCATGGCACATAGCATAGCATGGCACATAGCATGGCATGGCAACATAGCATGGCACATAGCATATTATGGTACATAGCATAGCATGGCAACATAGCATGGCACATAGCATGGCATGGCAACATAGCATGGCACATAGCATGGCATGGCAACATAGCATGGCAGCAACACATGAAAACACAGCATGGTAGAAACACAACATGACAACAAAATGGTAGAAACACAAAACATGGTACAAACATTACTGGGCACAGATGGCACAACAGCACAAAGGGAAAGAAGGTAGAGACAACAATACATCACGCGAAGCTATACCCGTCACAAGTGGGTCTGACGGGTATAGAGAGATGACCAGTTTACAGAGGAGTATAGAGTGCAGTGATGTGTCCTATAAGGAGCATCGGTGGCAAATCTGATGGCTGAATGGTAAAGAACATCTAGCCGCTCAAGAGTACCCTTACCTGCCGATCTATAAATTACATCTCCGTAATCTAGCATGGGTAAGATGGTCATCTGAATAGTTTGGCAGCTGTGGTGAAAGAGGAGCGATTACGATAGAGGAAACCAAGTCTAGATTTAACTTTAGCCTGCAGCTTTGATATGTGCTGAGAGAAGGACAGTGTACCATCTAGCCATACTCCCAAGTACTTGTATGAGGTGACTACCTCAAGCTCTAAATCCTCAGAGGTAGTAATCACACCTGTAGGGAGAGGGGCATTATTCTTACCAAACCACATGACCTCTGTTTTGGAGGTGTTCAGAACAACGTTAAGGGCAGAGAAAGCTTGTTGGACACTAAGAAAGCTTTGTTGTAGAGCGTTCATCACAAAATCCGGGGAGGGGCCAGCTGTGTATAAGACTGTATCAACTGCATATAAACGGATGAGAGAGCTTCCTACTGCATGAGCTGTCTTGTTGATGTAAATTGAGAAGAGCGTGGGGCCCTAGGATCGAGCCTTGGTGTACTCTCAGCAGTGGCTGAGATAGCAGATGTTATGACTTTACACACTGCACTCTTTGAGAGTGGTAGTTAGCAAACCAGGCCAAAGACCCCTATTCCTTAGCCGGCCCACAAGAATGGAATGGTCTACTGTATCAAAAGCTTTGGCCAATTCAATAAAAATAGCAGCACAACATTGCTAAGAATCAAGGGCAATGGCGACATCATTTAGAACCTTTAAGGTTGCAGTGACACATCCATAACCTGAGTGGAAACCAGATTGCATACCAGAGAGAATACTATAGACATCAAGAAAGCCAGTCAGTTGATTATTGACAAGTTTTTCCAACACTTTTGATTAACAGGGCACAATAGAAATAACCCTATAACAGTTAGGATCAGCTTGATCTCCCCCTTTAAATAAAGGACGAACCGTGGCTGCCTTCCAAGCAATAGGAACCTCCCCAAAGAGGAGAGATAGGATAAAAAGGTTAGAGAGAAGCTTGGCGATGATAGGGGCAGCAACCTTAAAGAAGAAATGGTCTAAACCATCTGAACCAGTTGTTTTTTGGGGGTCAAGTTTAAGGAGCTCCTTTAGCACCTCGGACTCAGTGACTGCCTGCAGGGAGAAACTTTGTAGCGGGGCAGGGGAAAAAGAGGGAGGAGCATCGTGATAGTCACATTAGAAGGGCTGAGAGATGAGGAAATGTTGGACAGGCAAGGAGGCGTGGCTGAGTCAAATAGGAATCCTGACTTAATGAAGTTGTGATTAAAGAGCTCAGCCATGTGCTTCTTGTCAGTAACAACAACATCATCAACATTAAGGGACATGGGCAGCTGTGAGGAGGAGGATTTATTCTCCAGGTCTTTAACCGTTTTCCAGAACTTCTTGTGGTTAGACCCACAGAGATTGAACTGCTCCTTAAAGTAACTAACTTTGGCCTTCCGGATAGACTGAGTGCACTTATTTCTCATTTGCCTGAACGAGAGCCAGTCAGCCTGAGTATGCCTGTGCCGAGCAATTTGCCAAATGGAATTCTTGAGGTGGAATAACTCTGCCAGATCACGATCGAACCAGGGGCTGAACCTGTTTTTAAATCTCATTTTCTCTATGGGTACGTATTCGTTAACGATACCACTGAAAATATCAAAAAAGAAAGGTCCAATCATCTTCGATAGAGGGGGGGATCAAGTTGATTCTCAATCATTTTACAGAGGCCAGTTCATGAAGGAAGGCTTGCTCAATAAAGTTTTTTAGCAAGCGTCTATGACAAGTCAGGATATGTCGTTTTACTGAGCAGCCATTATGAACACAGGCTGTAAAACAGTGATCACTAAGGTCGTTACAGAAAACACCAGACTGATACCTATCAGGATTATTTGTAAGGATAACATCAAGGTGTGTCACCTTTTCTGGGTGTTTGGAGTCATATCTTGTGGGATTGGTAATAATCAGAGAAAAATGTAGAGTTCCATTGCTTTAGGACTTGGTCAGGTAGTTTAAGCATGTCCCAGTTTAGGTCTTGGCAAAGTGTTTTCGGTCATAGGAAATGAAGGTGGAGACATTATCTACAAAAAAAAGGTTAATAAGGTCAGCATAAAAAAACACATAAAATAGGTCGAGCCCGCCTTCCAGCAGTGGTGTAAAGTACGTAAAGTAAAAATACTTTAAAGTACTACTGAATTCGTTTTGGGGGGTATATCTATACTTTACTTTACTATTTATATGTTTGACAACTTTTACTTCACTCCATACCCTAAAGAAAATAATGTAATATTTACTCCATACATTTTACCTGACACCTAAAAGTACTCGGTACATTATGAATGCTTAGACAGGACAGGAAAATTGACCTATTTACGCACCTATTCACGCATCAAGACAACACATGGTCCTCCCTTTTGCCTCTGATCTGGTGGACTCACTAAACACAAATGCATCTTTTGTAAATGATGTCGGAGTGTCGGAGTGTCGGAGTATCTGAGTGCCGGAGTGCCGCAGACTATTCATACATTTTAAAAACAAGAACAAGATGCCGTCTGCTTTGCTTAATAAAAAGAAGGAATTTGAAATTATTTATACTTTTACTTTTGATACTTAAGTATATTTAGGACCAAATACTTTTTGACTTACACTCAAGTTGTATTTTACTGGGTAACTTTTACTTTTACTTGAGTAACTTTCTATTAAGGTATCTTTACTTTTACTCAAGTATGTACATTTTTTCCACTGCAGTGCCATCTTGCTTTTTAATGTTGTGTCTCCAACATGCTAATAAAAGCCCAGCTATATTGACTTCTAGCTCACCGGACAGTGCAGTGTGAGGGGCGTACTGTCTAATGATGTAGCAGCCTAGCTAGGGTTTAACTGTCTGATGTATCAGCCTAGCTAGGGTTTAACTGTCTGATGTATCAGCCTAGCTAGGGTTTACCTGTCTAATGATGTAGCAGCCTAGCTAGGGTGTATCTGTCTAATGATGTAGCAGCCTAGGTAGGGTTTAACTGTCTAATGATGTAGCAGCCTAGCTAGGGTTTATCTGTCTAATGATGTAGCAGCCTAGCTAGGGTTTAACTGTCTAATGATGTAGCAGCCTAGCTAGGGTTTAACTGTCTAATGATGTAGCAGCCTAGCTAGGGTTTAACTGTCTAATGATGTAGCAGCCTAGTTAGGGTTTAACTGTCTAATGATGTAGCAGCCTAGCTAGGGTTTATCTGTCTAATGATGTAGCAGCCTAGCTAGGGTTTAACTGTCTAATGATGTAGCAGCCTAGCTAGGGTTTATCTGTCTAATGATGTAGCAGCCTAGCTAGGGTTTATCTGTCTAATGATGTAGCAGCCTAGCTAGGGTTTAACTGTCTAATGATGTAGCAGCCTAGCTAGGGTTTAACTGTCTAATGATGTAGCAGCCTAGCTAGGGTTTAACTGTCTAATGATGAGGCAGCCTAGCTAGGGTTTTAGCGTTCTAATGATGTAGCAGCCTAGCTAGGGTTTATCTGTCTAATGATGTAGCAGCCTAGCTAGGGTTTAACTGTCTAATGATGTAGCAGCCTAGCGGGGGCTGTAACTGCGTAGCTAGCTGGCTGTATTTACTACCAAGGCAGCTAACGGCCTAGCGGGGGCTGTAACTTGTTGATTTATTGCTCCTGTTAAGGCTGGAATGGCCGGTGGCCTGGAGTGGAGACTGCTAATTGATTGTCCTCCTCTGGAGTCTTCCAAATATAATTTTGTTTGCCGCAGATACATCATCAACAGACCTGGCACTTAGGTCCATATTGTGACAGCAAGGCTATATGCACTGATCTAGCCAGGTCCCCTTACTACTGCAGAGCACTGGGCCTGTATTCAGTGTGTAAATCTGATCTAGCCAGGTCCCCTTACTACTGCAGAGCACTGGGCCTGTATTCACTGTGTAAATCTGATCTAGTCAGGTCCCCTTACTACTGCAGAGCACTGGGCCTGTATTCACTGTGTAAATCTGATCTAGCCAGGTTCCCTTACTACTGCAGAGCACTGGGCCTGTATTCACTGTGTAAATCTGATCTAGTCAGGTCCCCTTACTACTGCAGAGCACTGGGCCTGTATTCACTGTGTAAAGCTGCCAATGGAGCAAATTGCATTTTGTAATGGTAAGGACTAGGATTACACGTAGGGTGTCCACCCACGCTACCCAGGGAGGAAGATAAAATGTCCCTTTCTTATGTTATAAAATACATTTTACCAAGACAAATATGATTCTTCATGTTCTGAATCATTCAGTGTGGTCTTTCTCTAACTTATCATTAGCATTATGTAAAAAAATAAAAAAATAAATAAATGTCAGATTTAATAGCCTAATACACCCGATAATAAGCCCTTGAGCTTCATGTTTCATGTCCTCTGGATTTGAGAAGATAGATAACGGGTTAAAATGTTTTGTTACTGGTAGCCACAGCTCTCAGCTGACGTGATGCTATTTTCCAGATTGTTCTACCGCTTTTTTCTCTAGGCCTCCATTGAATTATTCACCCTAATTCTGGGCATCCTACAAGGGTAAAAACTTCAGGAGGTTTCGACCATTAGTTTTCTTAGAGGATTATCTATACAATTAAAATATTATTTTACCCATTGGTAAAAAGATGCGTTTTTTGATTGGACACCCTACAAATATGCACAGTGGTGTTTTTTTTTCCTGTTAGAAAGTCTGTTGAGAACGGTTGGTTGCCAATTATCTTTTTTGTTGTTGTAAACAATGCAGGTGTTTGACGGGTCTTTGACGTAGCCTAAAGCCCTTGAAGAGTCAAGCAGCATCTTCATCATGTTTTTTTATCATGTTGTTGTTGTTGAAGCACTAACAGATGCAGCTATCCAGCTGTGCAGGGTTATTGCCTGTTGGCAGGATCTGGAATGAATACAATGTTGAGGTGACCATGCTTTATCAGCACACATCAAATCATCTGGTCATGCAATATTGAACGGAGGGGAGGAGATATATTGACAAAAACCCTGGCTCACTAAGGCCATTTCTCAAATGACACGCTCTTTCCTAAAGGTGGCATTTATGATGCAGCCTAGATGTCCTCGCCCCATCTCTCCTCAACATCCTGCAGTAGTCAATCTAAGAAAGAGAGAGAGAGATACACAGAGACAGAGAGAGAGAGATACACAGAGACAGAGAGAGAGATACACAGAGACAGAGAGAGATACACAGAGACAGAGAGAGAGATACACAGACAGAGAGAGAGATACACAGAGACAGAGAGAGAGAGAGAGATACACAGAGACAGAGAGAGAGAGAGAGAGAGAGAGATACACAGAGACAGAGAGAGAGATACACAGAGACAGAGAGAGAGAGAGAGAGACACAGAGACAGAGAGAGAGAGACAGATACACAGAGACTGAGAGCGAGATACACAGAGACAGAGAGAGAGAGAGATACACAGAGACAGAGAGAGAGCGAGAGAGAGAGAGAGAGAGAGATACACAGAGACAGATACACAGAGACAGATACACAGAGACAGAGAGAGAGATACACAGAGACAGAGAGAGAGAGAGAGAGATACACAGAGACAGAGAGAGAGATACACAGAGACAGAGAGAGAGAGAGAGAGAGAGAGAGAGAGAGAGAGAGAGAGAGAGAGAGAGAGAGAGAGATACACAGAGACAGATACACAGAGACAGAGACAGAGAGACAGATACACAGAGACAGAGAGAGAGATACACAGAGACACAGAGAGAGAGAGAGATACACAGAGACAGATACACAGAGACAGAGAGAGAGATACACAGAGACAGAGAGAGAGATACACAGAGACAGAGAGAGAGAGAGAGAGAGAGAGAGAGAGACAGAGACAGAGAGAGAGATACACAGAGACAGAGAGAGATACACAGAGACAGAGAGAGAGAGAGATAGATACACAGAGACAGAGAGAGAGATACACAGAGACAGAGAGAGAGAGAGAGAGAGAGATACACAGAGACAGATACACAGAGACAGAGAGAGAGATACACAGAGACAGAGAGAGAGAGAGATACACAGAGACAGAGAGAGACAGAGAGACAGAGACAGAGACAGAGACAGAGACAGAGAGACAGAGAGAGAGAGAGATGCTCTACGACGTTTCTGTAGAAATCATGAAAAACATAGATGAAGCATTAAAAACCAGAGTGAACAAAAAGTGAACTTGGTAGAAGGATTTTGTTTTATTAATCTAGCTGGAGTCTTGTTAAACATCTTAAAGAATGTGTGATGACATTAGAGATGCTGCGGATGGTGGAGAGTTTATTTTATACATGAGCTACCTTACCGGAGCAGTGTTACTGGATCTGAGTGATTTCACTCATCCCAGCCAATACCCCAAATACCCAAAACTATGATCCAAACCAGTTGGTGGAAAAAAAAGTAACTAATTGTCATACTTGAGTAAAAGTATAGATACCTTTAACGGAAAAAATAATTTCAAATTCCTTCTATTAAAACCAATTCCTTCTATTTAAAATGTACGGATAACCAGGGGCACACTCCAACAGTCAGACATCATTTACAAAAGATGCATTTGTGTTTAGTGAGTTCGCCAGATCAGAGGCAGAATGGATGACCATGTGTTGTCTTGTGAATTGGACCGTTTTTCTGTCCTGTCTAAGCATTCAAAATGTAACGAGTACTTTTAGGTGTCAGGTAAAATGTATGGACTAAAAAAGTATGTTATTTTCTTTAGGAATGTAGTGGAAGTTAAAGTTGTCAAACATAAATAGTAAAGTAAAGTACAGATACCCCAAAAAACTATTGAAGTAGTACTTTAAAAGTATTTTTTACTTATGTACTTTACACCACTGGTCCAAACTTCATGTCTCCATCATAATCTGTTCAAAAGTTATTGGAGTTTTCAGCCTTTCAGGATAGCCAGAATTAGGGTGAATAAATCAATGGAGGCCAGAGAAATAAAGGGGTACAAATTCAGGAAAACAGCATTGAGTCAGCTAGGCTGGTTACTGTGAGAACTGAGTCAGCTAGGCAGGATACTGTGAGAACTGAGTCAGCTAGGCTGGTTACTGTGAGAGAACTGAGTCAGCTAGGCAGGATACTGTGAGAACTGAGTCAGCTAGGCAGGATACTGTGAGAGAACTGAGTCAGCTAGGCAGGATACTGTGAGAACTGAGTCAGCTAGGCAGGATACTGTGAGAGAACTGAGTCAGCTAGGCAGGATACTGTGAGAACTGAGTCAGCTAGGCTGGTTACTGTGAGAACTGAGTCAGCTAGGCAGGATACTGTGAGAACTGAGTCAGCTAGGCTGGACACTGTGAGAGAACTGAGTCAGCTAGGCTGGACACTGTGAGAGAACTGAGTCAGCTAGGCTGGTTACTGTGAGAGAACTGAGTCAGCTAGGCAGGATACTGTGAGAACTGAGTCAGCTAGGCTGGTTACTGTGAGAACTGAGTCAGCTAGGCAGGATACTGTGAGAACTGACTCAGCTAGGCTGGACACTGTGAGAACTGAGTCAGCTAGGCTGGACACTGTGAGAGAACTGAGTCAGCTAGGCTGGACACTGTGAGAGAACTGAGTCAGCTAGGCTGGTTACTGTGAGAGAACTGAGTCAGCTAGGCAGGATACTGTGAGAACTGAGTCAGCTAGGCAGGATACTGTGAGAACTGGTCACTGTCGATACTGTGAGAGAACTGAGTCAGCTAGGCTGGATTCTGTGAGAAAACTCTGGCTCGCTGAACGATTCAGAACATGAAGAATCATATTTGTCTTGGTAAAATGTATTTTATAACATAAGGAAGGGACATTTTATCTTCCTCCCTGGGTAGAGTGGGTGGACACCCTACGTGTAATCCTAGTCCTTACCATTACAAAATGCAATTTGCTCCATTGGCAGCTTTACACAGTGAATACAGGCCCAGTGCTCTGCAGTAGTAAGGGAACCTGGCTAGATCAGATTTACACAGTGAATACAGGCCCAGTGCTCTGCAGTAGTAAGGGAATCTGACTCGATGAGCTTTACACACTGAATACAGGCCAGCTAATGAGTAGTGAGGTTTCACCCTGTAACCACTATTGATCTCTTCATTTATTTATGGTGAACATGGGGGCTGTCTGTACAGAGCTGGGTTCAAATACTATTCGGAATCTATCACTGAGCGTTAGTTCTAGCCTGCCTGGAATGCCTGACGAGCCAAGTTTGCAGTCGTGTCACGATTGTTTCGGCTCATTAGGACAGGCAAGCTCAATCAAGCACAGATAAAGTATTTGACATGATTTCGAATAGTATTTGAACCCACACATGTCTATTTTCGCTGCAGTGCTTTAGTGGATGCAAGGATCTAAACACGTTGATACTGGCTAGATTTATTTGATAGTCCCTTCGAGCAACTAGCTTTCAATGTTGTTTCACAACACAACTACACAACTACACGACCAATCAATATCAGACCCATCAAGTCATCAATTACCCAAACGAAGGCATGTCACCCCCAGGGATATGACCACAGGACCCCTGAGAGTCCATTATTATGTTGGTGTTTACTAATAACTGAGAAGCCTGAGTACAGAGGAACATCTCTGAACCTGAGGATAGTTACATCTCTAGACATAATATTAGACCCTATTGTATGGGCCTATAAGTACTGTAGTACTGTAGTACTGTATGGATCTATAAGTACTGTAGTACTGTAGTACTGTATGGATCTATAAGTACTGTAGTACTGTATGGATCTATAAGTACTGTAGTACTGTAGTACTGTATGGATCTATAAGTGCTGTAGTACTGTAGTACTGTATGGATCTATAAGCACTGTAGTACTGTATGGAGCTATAAGTACTGTAGTACTGTAGTACTGTATGGACCAAAAGTGCTGTAGTACTGTAGTACTGTATGGATCTATAAGTACTGTAGTACTGTAGTACTGTATGGATCTATATGTTCTGTAGTACTGTAGTACTGTATGGATCTATAAGTACTGTAGTACTGTATGGATCTATAAGTACTGTAGTACTGTAGTACTGTTTGGATCTATAAATGCTGTAGTACTGTATGGATCTATAAGTACTGTCGTACTGTAGTACTATATGGATCTATAAGTACTGTAGTACTGTAGCACTGTATGGATCTATAAGTACTGTAGTACTGTAGTACTGTATGGATCTATAAGTACTGTAGTACTGTATGGATCTATAAGTACTGTAGGACTGTATGGATCTATAAGTACTGTAGTAATGTAGTACTGTATGGATCTATAAGTACTGTAGTATTGTAGTACTGTATGGATCTATAAGTGCTGTAGTACTGTAGTACTGTATGGATCTATAAGTACTGTAGTACTGTATGGATCTATACGTACTGTAGTACTGTAGTACTGGATGGATCTATATGTTCTGTAGTACTGTATGAATCTATAAGTACTGTAGTACTGTAGTACTGTATGGATCTATAAGTACTGTAGTACTGTATGGACCGAAAGTGCTGTAGTACTGTAGTACTGTATGGATCTATATGTTCTGTAGTACTGTATGGATCTATAAGTACTGTAGTACTGTAGTACACTATGGATCTATAAGTACTGTAGTATTGTAGTACTGTAGTACTGTATGGATCTATAAGTGCTGTAGTACTGTAGTACTGTATGGATCTATAAGTGCTGTAGTACTGTAGTACTGTAGTACTGTATGGATCTATAAGTGCTGTAGTACTGTAGTACCGGTGTGGATCTATAAGTGCTGTAGTACTGTAGTACTGTATGGATCTATAAGTGCTGTAGTACTGTATGGATCTATAAATGCTGTAGTACTGTATGGATCTATATGTTCTGTAGTACTGTAGTACTGTATGGATCTATAAGTACTGTAGTACTGTATGGATCTATAAGTACTGTAGTACTGTAGTACTGTTTGGATCTGTAAGTTCTGTAGTACTGTAGTACATTATGGATCTATAAGTACTGTAGTATTGTAGTACTGTATGGATCTATAATTACTGTAGTACTGTAGTACTGTATGGATTTATAAGTACTGTAGTACTGTAGTACTGTATGTATCTGTAAGTTCTGTAGTACTGTAGTACTGTAAGGATTTATACGTGCTGTAGTACTGTAGTACTGTAGTACACTATGGATCTATAAGTACTGTAGTATTGTAGTACTGTATGGATCTATAAGTGCTGTAGTACTGTAGTACTGTATGGATCTGTAAGTTCTGTAGTACTGTAGTACTGTAGTACACTATGGATCTATAAGTACTGTAGTATTGTAGTACTGTATGGATCTATAAGTGCTGTAGTACTGTAATACTGTAGTACTGTATGGATCTATAAGTACTGTAGTACTGTAGTACTGTATGGATCTATAAGTACTGTAGTACGTGAGTACTGTATGGATCAATAAGTGCTGTAGTACTGTATGGATCTATACGTGCTGTAGTACTGTATGGATCTATAAGTACTGTAGTACTGTAGTACTGTATGGATCTATAAATGCTGTAGTACTCTATGGATCTATAAGTACTGTAGTACTGTATGGATCTATAAGTGCTGTAGTACTGTATGGATCTATAAGTACTGTAGTACTGTAGTACTAAATGGATATATAAGTACTGTAGTACTGTAGTACTCTATGGATCTATAAATGCTGTAGTACTGTATGGATCAATAAGTGCTGTAGTACTGTAGTACTGTATGGATCTATAAGTACTGGAGTACTGTAGTACTGTATGGATCTATAAGTTCTGTAGTACAGTAGTATTGTATGGATCTATAAGTACTGTAGTACTGTAGTACTGTATGGATCTATAAGTACTGTAGTACTGTAGTACTGTATGGATCTATAAATGCTGTAGTACTGTATGGATCTATAAGTACTGTAGTACTGTAGTACTGTAGGCTTCTATAAGTGCTGTAGTACTGTATGGATCTATAAGTACTGTAGTACTGTATTGATCTATAAGTACAGTAGTACTGTATGGATCTATAAGTACTGTTGTACTGTAGTAC
Source organism: Salmo salar (assembly GCF_905237065.1). Lineage (NCBI taxonomy): Eukaryota > Metazoa > Chordata > Actinopteri > Salmoniformes > Salmonidae > Salmo > Salmo salar. Next base: position 170,596,063 of record NC_059442.1, on the reverse strand, counting down.
TGTATGGATCTATAAGTACTGTAGTACTGTTGTACTGTATGGATCTATAAGTACTGTAGTACTGTATGGATCTATATGTACAGTAGTACTGTAGTACTGTATGGATGTATAAGGACTGTAGTACTGTAGTACTGTATGGATCTATAAGTACTGTAGTACTGTAGTACTGTATGGATCTATAAGTACTGTAGTACTGTATGGATCTATAAGTACTGTAGTACTGTATGGATCTATAAGTGCTGTAGTACTGTATGGATCTATAAGTACTGTAGTACTGTAGTACTGTAGTACTCTATGGATCTATAAATGCTGTAGTACTGTATGGATCTATAAGTACTGTAGTACTGTAGTACTGTATTGATCTATAAGTACTGTAGTACTGTAGTACTGTATGGATCTACAAGTACTGTAGTACTGTAGTACTGTATGGATCTATAAGTACTGGAGTACTGTAGTACTGTATGGATCTATAAGTTCTGTAGTACAGTAGTACTGTATGGATCTATAAGTACTGTAGTACTGTAGTACTGTATGGATATATAAGTACTGGAGTACTGTAGTACTGTATGGATCTATAAGTACAGTAGTACTGTATGGATCTATAAGTTTTGTAGTACTGTAGTACTGTATGGATCTATAAGTACTGTAGTTCTGTATGGATCTATAAGTACTGGAGTACTGTAGTACTGTATGGATCTATAAGTACTGTAGTACTGTAGTACTGTATGGATCTATAAGTACAGTAGTACTGTATGGATCTATAAGTGCTGTAGTACTGTAGTACTGTATTGATCTATAAGTACTGTAGTACTGTAGTACTGTATGGATCTATAAGTACTGTAGTACTGTAGTACTGTATGGATCTATAAGTGCTGTAGTACTGTAGTACTGTATGGATCTATAAGTACTGTAGTACTGTAGTACTGTATGGATCTATAAGTACTGTAGTATCTGAGTACTGTATGGATCAATAAGTGCTGTAGTACTGTATGGATCTATACGTGCTGTAGTACTGTAGTACTGTATGGATCTATAAGTACTGTAGTACTGTATGGATCTATAAGTACAGTAGTACTGTATGGATCTATAAGTACTGTTGTACTGTAGTACTGTATGGATCTATAAGTACTGTAGTACTGTAGTACTGTATGGATCTATAAGTACTGTAGTACTGTATGGATCTATATGTACAGTAGTACTGTATGGATCTATAAGTACTGTAGTACTGTAGTACTGTATGGATGTATAAGGACTGTAGTACTGTAGTACTGTATGGATCTATAAGTACTGTAGTACTGTAGTACTGTATGGATCTACAAGTACTGTAGTACTGTAGTACTGTATGGATCTATAAGTACTGTAGTACTGTAGTACTCTATGGATCTATAAATGCTGTAGTACTGTATGGATCTATAAGTACTGTTGTACTGTAGTACTGTATGGATCTATAAGTACTGTAGTACTGTAGTACTGTATGGATCTACAAGTACTGTAGTACTGTAGTACTGTATGGATCTATAAGTACTGGAGTACTGTAGTACTGTATGGATCTATAAGTTCTGTAGTACAGTAGTACTGTATGGATCTATAAGTACTGTAGTACTGTAGTACTGTATGGATCTATAAGTACTGGAGTACTGTAGTACTGTATGGATCTATAAGTACAGTAGTACTGTATGGATCTATCAGTATTGTAGTACTGTAGTACTGTATGGATCTATAAGTACTGTAGTTCTGTATGGATCTATAAGTACTGGAGTACTGTAGTACTGTATGGATCTATAAGTACTGTAGTACTGTAGTACTGTATGGATCTATAAGTACAGTAGTACTGTATGGATCTATAAGTGCTGTAGTACTGTAGTACTGTATTGATCTATAAGTACTGTAGTACTGTAGTACTGTATGGATCTATAAGTACTGTAGTACTGTAGTACTGTATGGATCTATAAGTACTGTAGTACGTGAGTACTGTATGGATCAATAAGTGCTGTAGTACTGTATGGATCTATACGTGCTGTAGTACTGTAGTACTGTATGGATCTATAAGTACTGTAGTACTGTAGTACTGTATGGATCTATAAATGCTGTAGTACTCTATGGATCTATAAGTACTGTAGTACTCTATGGATCTATAAATGCTGTAGTACTGTATGGATCTATAAGTACTGTAGTACTGTAGTACTGTATGGATGTATAAGTACTGGAGTACTGTAGTACTGTATGGATCTATAAGTGCTGTAGTACTGTAGTACTGTATGGATCTATAAGTACCGTAGTATTGTAGTACTGTATGGATCTATAAGTACTGGAGTACTGTAGTACTGTATGGATCTATAAGTACTGTAATACTGTAGTACTGTATGGATCTATAATTACTGTAGTACTGTAGACCTGATCCTAGATCAAAATGGACAGGATGGGACCTGATCCTAGATCAGCACTCCTACTGAGAAGTTTCATACAAATGGCAGTAACACACATTAAATGTTTCTAAAGATGCTGTTTTTTAAGGAGATGTGCGATCAGTCTTGAGTCACACTCAAAATGTTGAATCAACGTTATTTCAATGAAATTACATTGAACCAATGTGGAATAGACATTGAATTGATGTAAATACATGACTAATGCACTATATTTCCACTGTCATGTTGTTTTAATGTTGTAGACAGACATGTGGTGTAAACAAGACCTGGTTTGATTTTCCATTCACCGTTCATTTCAGACCGTTCTATCTACTGACATTGTACAAATAGGTATCGTCCTCCTCAGGACATATCTACCTTAATAGCCTTTTACTGCAGTGGGTTTAATTCAGGGTCACACAGAAGTGTTTCTTGGTAAACAAGTCTACTTTGAAACAAAAGTATACACCTCACACACAAGGTTATGAGCTGAAGACACCTGAACCATGTCAGATAGAGAGTTGAAATGAATTCAATGTTGAGTTTGCATCCCAATATTACACTTTTTATACATCACAGAACACTCACATATAACAAAACTGTTTGACATAAGAAACACCAGATTTTCGTAGTAATAACAATTATAAAACATTTATAAAAATGATAAAAAAATATGAATAACATTCCACCCATGAGGCCAAAGAGGGAGCTTTTGGTCATTGGCTGCATGAAAGGGCTACAACACAGTCTGGGCTTTGAAAAAACAACAAAATGGCAGCATCGTCACTTGACAGATTTAAGACCTGTTCTCAGGTCCTTCCTCTGTAATCCTCCTGCCAGAGAAAGCTCTGTAATCATACACAAGAGCTGACGTTTTATTCAATGTCATAAACCACTAGAAACACCAGAGAGGGTCATAATCCACTAGAAACACCAGAGAGGGTTATAAACCACTAGAAACACCAGAGAGGGTCATAAACCACCATAAACACCAGAGAGGGTCATAAACCACTAGAAACACCAGAGAGGGTCATAAACCACTAGAAACACCAGAGAGGGTCATAAACCACTAGAAACACCAGAGAGGGTCATAAACCACTAGAAACACCAGAGAGGGTTATAAACCACCAGAAACACCAGAGAGGGTCATAAACCACCAGAAACACCAGAGAGGGTCATAAACCACTAGAAACACCAGAGAGGGTTATAAACCACTAGAAACACCAGAGAGGGTCGTAATCCACTAGAAACACCAGAGAGGGTCATAAACCACTAGAAACACCAGAGAGGGTCATAAACCACCAGAAACACCAGAGAGGGTCATAAACCACTAGAAACACCAGAGAGGGTTATAAACCACTAGAAACACCAGAGAGGGTTATAAACCACTAGAAACACCAGAGAGGGTTATAAACCACTAGAAACACCAGAGAGGGTCATAAACCACTAGAAACACCAGAGAGGGTCATAAACCACTAGAAACACCAGAGAGGGTCATAAACCACTAGAAACACCAGAGAGGGTCATAAACCACCATAAACACCAGAGAGGGTCATAAACCACTAGAAACACCAGAGAGGGTTATAAACCACCAGAAACACCAGAGAGGGTTATAAACCACTAGAAACACCAGAGAGGGTCATAAACCACTAGGAACACCAGAGAGGGTTATAAACCACTAGAAACACCAGAGAGGGTCATAATCCACTAGGAACACCAGAGAGGGTCATAAACCACTAGAAACACCAGAGAGGGTTATAAACCACCAGAAACACCAGAGAGGGTTATAAACCACTAGGAACACCAGAGAGGGTTATAAACCACTAGAAACACCAGAGAGGGTCATAATCCACTAGGAACACCAGAGAGGGTCATAATCCACTAGGAACACCAGAGAGGGTTATAAACCACTAGAAACACCAGAGAGGGTCATAATCCACTAGGAACACCAGAGAGGGTTATAAACCACTAGAAACACCAGAGAGGGTCATAAACCACTAGAAACACCAGAGAGGGTTATAAACCACTAGAAACACCAGAGAGGGTTATAAACCACTAGAAACACCAGAGAGGGTCATAAACCTCCAGAAACACCAGAGAGGGTCATAAACCACTAGAAACACCAGAGAGGGTTATAAACCACTAGGAACACCAGAGAGGGTTTGGTTGTTTGGTTGTTTGAGATGTACTTTCCATTCACCACTGTTCTAAACACCAGTCTTAAATTTAACCTCAGGTTCTTCCCCTGTTATCCTGCTACAGCAACAGATAATTAATATTAATTCACATTACCTATAATTAACAAATAAGGCCCGAGGAGGTGTGGTATATGGCCATTATGCCATGGCTTAGGGCTGTTCTTAAACACGACGCAACGCAGAGTGCATGGATACAGCCCTTAGCTATGGTATATTGTCCATATACCACAACCCCCCAAGGTGCCTTATTGCTATTATAAATTGGTTGCCAAATAGTATATATATTTTTTGTCATACTAATGGTATACGGTCTGATATACCACAGCTTTCAGCCAATCAGCATTCAGGGCTCGACCCATCCTGTTTTATAATGACACATTAACACTGCTCTCACGTCAATAGAACATAACTGTTTATTTTGAGCTTTGCTACCAGCTGGGAATCTGAAAATCTATTTCACCTGATCTGTTTCACCTGTCTTTGTGATTGTCTACAACCACCTCCAGGTGTCACCCATCTTCCCCATTATCCCCTGTGTATTTATACATGTCTTCTCTGTTTGTCTGTTGCCACTTCGCAAGCTTCAGCGCCTGCTTGTCCCCAGTCTCTGGTTTCGCATTCTCCTGGTTTTGACCCTGGCCTGTCTTGACCCTGAGCCTGCCTGCCGTCCTGTACCTTTGCACCTGTTGCTGTAATAAACATTGTTACTTCGACACGGTCTGCATCTGGGTCTTACCTTCATATCTGATACAATCTGTAGAAACTATGAGAATAGAAAGGTTCAGAACTTTTGTGAAACATCACAGCACAGTTGAGAAAGTTGTGGGAAGGTTGTATGCAAAATAACCATAGAACTACCAACATATGGTTCTCAGAACGTTATATGCTAACTGGGATGGTATTTTGTTATATTTGTTCTTGTTTACTGTGGAGATGCGGCGTCATGAATGAAAGATCAATGACCTTTAAATAAGTTATAAAATGTTGGGTGTGATTCCTTAGCAACCAACCATCATATCCCTGGATGCTACTGACCTGACAGTGTGGATAGTTCTGACCTGACAGTCTGGATAGTACTGACCTGACAGTCTGGATAGTACTGACCTGACGGTCTGGATAGTACTGACCTGACAGTCTGGATAGTACTGACCTGACAGTCTGGATAATACTGACCTGACAGTCTGGATAGACTGACCTGACGGTCTGGATAGTACTGACCTGACAGTCTGGATAGTACTGACCTGACAGTCTGGATAATACTGACCTGACAGCCTGGATAATACTGACCTGACAGTCTCTATAGTACTGACCTGACAGTCTGGATAGTTCTGACCTGACAGTCTGGATAATACTGACCTGACAGCCTGGATAATACTGACCTGACAGTCTGGATAGTACTGACCTGACCTGACAGTCTGGATAGTTCTGACCTGACAGTCTGGATAGTTCTGACCTGACAGTCTGGATAATACTGACCTGACAGTCTGGATAGTTCTGACCTGACAGTCTGGATAATACTGACCTGACAGTCTGGATAGTACTGACCTGACCTGACAGTCTGGATAGTTCTGACCTGACAGTCTGGATAGTTCTGACCTGACAGTCTGGATAGTTCTGACCTGACAGTCTGGATAATACTGACCTGACAGTCTGGATAATACTGACCTGACAGTCTGGATAATACTGACCTGACAGTCTGGATAATACTGACCTGACAGTCTGGATAGTACTGACCTGACAGTCTGGATAGTACTGACCTGACAGTCTGGATAATACTGACCTGACAGTCTGGATAGTACTGACCTGACAGTCTGGATAGTACTGACCTGACAGTCTGGATAGTACTGACCTGACAGTCTGGATAGTTCTGACCTGACAGTCTGGATAGTTCTGACCTGACAGTCTGGATAGTTCTGACCTGACAGTCTGGATAGTACTGACCTGACAGTCTGGATAATACTGACCTGACAGTCTGGATAGTACTGACCTGACAGTCTGGATAGTTCTGACCTGACAGTCTGGATAGTACTGACCTGACAGTCTGGATAGTACTGACCTGACAGTCTGGATAGTTCTGACCTGACAGTCTGGATAGTACTGACCTGACAGTCTGGATAGTACTGACCTGACAGTCTGGATAGTTCTGACCTGACAGTCTGGATAATACTGACCTGACAGTCTGGATAGTACTGACCTGACAGTCTGGATAGTACTGACCTGACAGTCTGGATAGTTCTGACCTGACAGTCTGGATAGTTCTGACCTGACAGTCTGGATAGTACTGACCTGACAGTCTGGATAGTACTGACCTGACAGTCTGGATAATACTGACCTGACAGTCTGGATAGTTCTGACCTGACAGTCTGGATAATACTGACCTGACAGTCTGGATAGTACTGACCTGACAGTCTGGATAGTACTGACCTGACAGTCTGGATAGTTCTGACCTGACAGTCTGGATAGTTCTGACCTGACAGTCTGGATAGTTCTGACCTGACAGTCTGGATAGTACTGACCTGACAGTCTGGATAATACTGACCTGACAGTCTGGATAGTACTGACCTGACAGTCTGGATAATACTGACCTGACAGTCTGGATAGTACTGACCTGACAGTCTGGATAGTTCTGACCTGACAGTCTGGATAATACTGACCTGACAGTCTAGATAGACTGACCTGACAGTCTGGATAATACTGACCTGACAGTCTGGATAATACTGACCTGACAGTCTAGATAGACTGACCTGACAGTCTGGATAATACTGACCTGACAGTCTGGATACAGGGTCAGTCATAGTAGTATGATTGTTGCAGTGTAATGTGTTGTTTTACAGGATTAGTAGTACAACGCCCCTGGAACAAATTAGGTTTAAGTGCCTTGATCACTTTATAGCAGCGTTTCAGTGATATGAATGAATTATTCTCATTTTAGTGATGAGAGTGGAGGAAATATTTAGAAGATTTAACCGTAACGACGTAAGTAAGTAAATATACATTCAAATGACTCGCAATTGGATAGATTATTTCTTCAAAGTAAATGATTGCTTGATTGCAAACATATTCAAAACATCCACAATCCATAATTTAGAAAAATTTATATTTGTTGGAAACATCGCATTCACTAAAACGTAACATTACAAGACAGTGTGCCAGAACTAGCGATAACACGATGAGGCATTACAGACATCATCTTATGGACTGGTTCACACACACACACACACACACACACACACACACACACACACACACACACACACACACACACACACACACACACACACACACACACACACACACACACAAAGGTTCATGAATAAGTGAGACTAATGTGAATGTGGGTTAAATGTGTCAAGGCCGAATGAGCAGCATCAAATATGTACGAAGATGCTCATGTTCTATACAGTACTTCACTGGATGCCACACATACTGTACTACATGACTGGTACTATATTATACATACTGTACTACGTGACTGGTACTATATTATACATACTGTACTACGTGACTGGTACTATATTATACATACTGTACTACATGACTGGTACTATATTATACATACTGTACTACGTGACTGGTACTATATTATACATACTGTAATACATGACTGGTACTATATTATACATACTGTACTACATGACTGGTACTATATTATACATACTGTACTACATGACTGGTACTATATTATACATACTGTACTACATGACTGGTACTATATTATACATACTGTAATACATGACTGGTACTATATTATACATACTGTACTACATGACTGGTACTATATTATACATACTGTACTACGTGATTGGTACTATATTATACATACTGTACTACTTGACTGGTACTATATTATACATACTGTACTACATGACTGGTACTATATTATACATACTGTACTACGTGACTGGTACTATATTATACATACTGTACTACATGACTGGTACTATATTATACATACTGTACTACGTGATTGGTACTATATTATACATACTGTACTACATTGACTGGTACTATATTATACATACTGTACTACATGACTGGTACTATATTATACATACTGTACTACGTGACTGGTACTATATTATACATACTGTACTACATGACTGGTACTATATTATACATACTGTACTACGTGATTGGTACTATATTATACATACTGTACTACATTGACTGGTACTATATTATACATACTGTACTACATGACTGGTACTATATTATACATACTGTACTACATGACTGGTACTATATTATACATACTGTACTACTTGATTGGTACTATATTATACATACTGTACTACGTGACTGGTACTATATTATACATACTGTACTACGTGACTGGTACTATATTATACATACTGTACTACATGACTGGTACTATATTATACATACTGTACTACGTGACTGGTACTATATTATACATACTGTACTACATGACTGGTACTATATTATACATACTGTACTACGTGATTGGTACTATATTATACATACTGTACTACATTGACTGGTACTATATTATACATACTGTACTACATGACTGGTACTATATTATACATACTGTACTACATGACTGGTACTATATTATACATACTGTACTACATGACTGGTACTGTATTATACATACTGTACTACATGACTGGTACTATATTATACATACTGTACTAAATGACTGGTACTATATTATACATACTGTACTAAATGACTGGTACTATATTATACATACTGTACTATGGGATTGGTACTATATTATACATACTGTACTACGTGATTGGTACTACATTATACATACTGTACTACGTGATTGGTACTATATTATACATACTGCACTACGTGATTGGAACTATATTATACATACTGTACTATGTAATTGGTACTACATTATACATACCGTATTACGTGACTGATACTATATTTTACATACTGTACTACATGACTGTACCCACAAAACACCAGTCTCAACGTCAACAGTGAAGAGGTGACTCCGGGATGCTGGCCTTCTAGGTAGAGTCCAGTGTCTGTGTGTCTGTGTTCTTTTTGGTGAGTCATGTCTCTAAGTGACCTGTTGAACTGGTGAGTCATGTCTCTAAGTGCTCTGTAGAACTGGTGAGTCATGTCTCTAAGTGCTCTGTAGAACTGGTGAGTCATGTCTCTAAGTGCTCTGTAGAACTGGTGAGTCATGTCTCTAAGTGCTCTGCTGAACTGGTGAGTCATGTCTCTAAGTGACCTGTTGAACTGGTGAGTCATGTCTCTAAGTGCTCTGTTGAACTGGTGAGTCATGTCTCTAAGTGCTCTGCTGAACTGGTGAGTCATGTCTCTAAGTGCTCTGTAGAACTGGTGAGTCATGTTTCTAAGTGCTCTGCTGATCTGGTGAGTCATGTCTCTAAGTGACCTGCTGAACGGGTGAGTCATATCTCTAAGTGATCTTTTGAATGATCAAGCATATAGTAAATAAGTGCAGTATTTTCCCCAATCATATGCTGTACCCAGGGGCGGAAATCCCGGGGGGACGGGGGGGACACGACCCCCCCATCCTGGGAAAAATATGATTTGTCCCCCCCAATATATCACTGAAACATAACTATGTAATTTAAATAATATGAATAATACGCAATGAAAGCAATTGTGCTGATTATAGACACTTAATAGCGCGTTTTTAAGTTTCAAAAGATTGCAACCCCCCAACTCTTTGCCTCACAATGGTTTGATCCACTGCCAGTTCCTTAGCTTGCGAGGTAACAGAGAGGTCGTATCTACTGTCTGAAAGGCACTCAATGCACGTAACTGACGTGAGGTTAATCCAGTCAATCGCGCACACACACTAGCTGAATATGCAGAGCTAGCGCGCAAATATGAACTATTAAGCTAGCTAGTACCTATTCCATTTATGTGGCGTCGTCAAAGATGGAATCAGCATGCAGATGATGTAAGTTAGTGCTTCAAAGTCCCTGTGATAAGGTTAGCGATAAACTGAAATCCAAACTGAACAGAACTACACTCTCTTCTACCATTGTCTTAAATATATTTAATGGTCTCGTTGCAAAAGCTAAATTGTCGCAAGGGAACTTTTACTTATTTAATTTCACCTTTATTTAACCCGGGTAGCAAAGATTATAGCAAACACCACTGAAACGGAATTGGTGCTCGCTAGCTTTGCAAATTCAGCTATTGTTGGAAGCCAGCCAATATGAAACAAACTATTAAAATTACAAAAGGTTGCAGCATATGTTGTGTAAATGGTGAACTCATACAGCTGTCAACTCTTGTCATTTTAATCCGTTTCACATTTGCTAGCTACCTTTTAGATCGAAGCCCAAATAGAATGATAAAAGATAAGATGATAGAAGCCCATCTCCTACTGTAAATAACCTACACACTGTGTGTGTGTGTGTAGCCAGCCAGCCAGGTAGAAAAATGGCAGAAAAATAAAAGACGGACATCAGAGTATTTTTCAGTACACCAAAACGCATAGTAAGAACCCTAGTAGCCTAATATCTCAAAGACTAGTTGATAAAATGTTCATAAGAAAGAAATGAAATTCTAATGGAAATGTTTCACAATGATGTCATTAGGCAGAGCAGGCAACAGATGGCACACAGACAGCAGAGTTGGGACAGATATGCAGGGACAGACTGGCAGAGACAGGGAGTCTCAGGTAAGTTTGTTGAGTCTTTGTTTGGCAAGATTATGAAAGGTTCTAAAAAAATTTGACTTGTAAAATAGGAACATAATTGGAAAATGCCATGGATATCCCCACTCTCAACTTAAACTGGTGACTGAACTAAGATTTGTTAAAGGCAATGGTATTGCTGTTGTGAGTAGTTGTGTAGTTTTGGGTACCGGTAGTTAGGAGTACGGCAAACACCTTATTTCTTTGGTTCCTCAATATACATTTACCATATTACAATGTAGGCTATGTGTTACAGCACTACTTTTGGTGTCCCCCTCAGGAATTGCTCTTGAGAAAATTTCATGTAATTGTCCCCTCCAAAGTTGATATCAGATTTTCGCCCCTGGCTGTACCCATGACGTCATCTCATACTGACCTCACCAGACCCTTAAACCACCTTTGTCAACAACCAGGAAACAAGGGACCAATCAGAGCGGTAAAGGAACCCGGTCCCAGCTGGAGGGCACACAGAGGAACACACCTGAGACTCATCAAGAACCCCTGCTAACTCCCCAGGTGACTGTACCTGTACCTGTACCTAGTATTTATCGTCTGGTCTTGTTTGGTTGAAGTAACCTGATACATCTACAGTCTCTGTTCCATTGGGTACAGTATTCCAGAAATGTAATTTACTGGGCATCCTTATTCTGATCTGGATAACATGAATCCATAAAGATACATTCTTGCAGCTCAATATTTTTTGGAAATTATTTTTTTGTGATTAACTGGTTTGACTGACTAGGTCCCTGTATACAGCCCACTCATGGCCTGGTGTTTTACATTAATCACCACAGTAGTAAAACAAGCCATTTCTCTGTCTGCAGAGAACATCGTTTCAGCTTGGAACAGTGGATATGTACTGTACTGTTTAGTGAACAATGACGTATACTTCCTCTACCACTTCACTGTGAGTTGGTCTAGTAGGACTACAATGTTCTCCTGTTCACCGGTAGCCAATGTGGTCCAGGGATGAACGGAACATTAAATGGTAGGATGTCCAATTTACCAGGACCTAGCAATTTTCTCAAAATGACAGGTGCTTGAATGTATGTGTTGCAACACCCTGATTACAGTGTAAAATATGTCTGGTGTCTCTGAGCTGGTTACTGTAGACCTGCAACACCCTGATTCCCGTGTAAAATATGTCTGGTGTCTCTGAGCTGGTTACTGTAGACCTGCAACACCCTGATTCCAGTGTAAAATATGTCTGGTGTCTCTGAGCTGGTTACTATAGACCTGCAACACCCTGATTCCAGTGTAAAATATGTCTGGTGTCTCTGAGCTGGTTACTGTAGACCTGCAACACCCTGATTCCAGTGTAAAATATGTCTGGTGTCTCTGAGCTGGTTTCTGTAGACCTTCAGTCCATTTATCATATTTATTTTAATCTTTTTAATCTCCATCATGTACTATTTATATGTTTTAATGTTGTTTTGGTTTTAAATTCGTTTTAACTGCTGTGTTGTTTTTATTGTTGTATCACAGGGCACAACTGTAAAAGAGACTCAGCTTGTTTCCCCTGTTTTAAATAAAAGGTTAATAAAATATCTCAAATGGAATCCATTGCCTTCCCCGGCAGAGAAACGTGGTTTCTGATTGGTTGTTGGGAAGAGCAGTCACCAGGCGGCCATGTTGCTTGCTTCCAAAGTGCTCTCCTGTTCTCTACGTGTTCCAATACTTTTAACCAGGGTCCGTAAAGGCTCTGGTCTAAAGTAGTGGACTATAGGGAATAAGGAGCTATTTGGGACACAGGATGGTGTCTGTGTAGTGTGGATGATCACAGTGTAACCTGGGGAGCACCTCTTCATGCGTTCAACAGCTCAGCACCAACCAATTATAAACCATGTGGAGGACAGGAACAGGAACTGCATTATCAATCACTCTCCTGGCCTGTTGTGGTGTGGTGGTCAGACCTGATCAATCACTCTCCTGGCCTGTTGTGGTGGTCAGACCTGATCAATCACTCTCCTGGCCTGTTGTGGTGGTCAGACCTGATCAATCACTCTCCTGGCCTGTTGTGGTGTGGTGGTCAGACCTGATCAATCACTCTCCTGGCCTGTTGTGGTGTGGTGGTCAGACCTGATCAATCACTCTCCTGGCCTGTTGTGGTGGTCAGACCTGATCAATCACTCTCCTGGACTGCTGTGGTGCTCAGACCAGATCAATCACTCTCCTGGCCTGTTGTGGTGGTCAGACCTGATCAATCACTGTCCTGGCCTGCTCTGGTGGTCAGACCTGATCAATCACTCTCCTGGCCTGCTGTGGTGTGGTGGTCAGACCTGATCAATCACTCTCCTGGCCTGCTGTGGTGCTCAGACCTGATCAATCACTCTCCTGGCCTGCTGTGGTGTGGTGGTCAGACCTGATCAATCACTCTCCTGGCCTGTTGTGGTGTGGTGGTCAGACCTGATCAATAACTCTCCTGGCCTGTTGTGGTGGTCAGACCTGATCAATCACTCTCCTGGCTTGTTGTGGTGGTCAGATCTGATCAATCACTCTCCTGGCCTGTTGTGGTGGTCAGACCTGATCAATCACTCTCCTTGCCTCCTGTGATGGTCAGACCTAATCAATCACTCTCCTGGCCTGTTGTGGTGGTCAGATCTGACGGATGACTCTCCTGGCCTGCTGTACTGTGGTGGTCAGACCTGATCAATCACTCTCCTGGCCTGTTGTTGTGGGGAGGTCAGACCTGATCAATCACTCTCCTGGCCTGTTGTGGTGTGGTGGTCAGACCTGATCAATCACTCTCCTGGCCTGCTGTGGTGGTCAGAACAGATCAATCACTCTCCTGGCCTGTTGTTGTGGGGAGGTCAGACCTGATCAATCACTCTCCTGGCCTGTTGTGGTGTGGTGGTCAGACCTGATCAATCACTCTCCTGGCCTATTGTGGTGGTCAGACCAGATCAATCACTCTACTGGCCTGTTGTGGTGGTCAGAACTGATCAATCACTCTCCTGGCCTGTTGTACTGTGGTGGTCAGACCTGATCAATCACTCTCCTGGCCTGTTGTGGTGGTCAGACCTGATCAATCACTCTCCTGGCCTGTTGTGGTGGTCAGACCTGATCAATCACTCTCCTGGCCTGCTCTGGTGGTCAGACCTGATCAATCACTCTACTGGCCTGTTGTGGTGGTCAGACCTGATCAATCACTCCCCTGGCCTGTTGTGGTGGTCATACCTGATCAATCACTCTCCTGGCCTGCTGTGGTGCTCAGACCTGATCAATCACTCTCCTGGCCTGCTGTGGTACTCAGACCTGATCAATCACTCTCCTGGCCTGCTGTGGTACTCAGACGTGATCAATCACTCTCCTGGCCTGTTGTGGTGGTCAGACCTGATCAATCACACTCCTGGCCTGCTGTACTGTGGTGGTCAGACCTGATCAATCACTCTCCTGGCCTGTTGTGGTGGTCAGACCTGATCAATCACTCTCCTGGCCTGTTGTGGTGGTCAGACCTGATCAATCACTCTCCTGGCCTGTTGTGGTGGTCAGACCTGATCAATCACTCTCCTGGCCTGTTGTACTGTGGTGGTCAGACCTGATCAATAACTCTCCTGGCCTGCAATGGTGGTCAGACCTGATCAATCACACTCCTGGCCTGCTCTGGTGGTCAGACCTGATCAATCACTCTCCTGGCTCGTTGTGGTGTGGTGGTCAGACCTGATCAATCACTCTCCTGCTCTGGTGCTCAGACCTGATCAATCACTATCCTGGCCTGCTCTGGTGGTCAGACCTGATCAATCACTCTACTGGCCTGTTGTGGTGGTCAGACCTGATCAATCACTCTCCTGGCCTGTTGTTGTGGGTAGGTCAGACCTGATCAATCACTCTCCTGGCCTGCTGTGGTGGTCAGACCAGATCAATCACTCTCCTGGCCTGCTGTACTGTGGTGGTCGGACCTGATCAATCACTCTCCTGGCCTATTGTGGTGGTCAGACCACATCAATCACTCTACTGGCCTGTTGTGGTGGTCAGAACTGATCAATCACTCTCCTGGCCTGTTGTACTGTGGTGGTCAGACCTGATCAATCACTCTCCTGGCCTGTTGTACTGTGGTGGTCAGACCTGATCAATCACTCTCCTGGCCTGTTGTGGTGGTCAGACCTGATCAATCACTCTCCTGGCCTGTTGTGGTGGTCAGACCTGATCAATCACTCTCCTGGCCTGTTGTGGTGGTCAGACCTGATCAATCTCTCTCCTGGCCTGCTCTGGTGGTCAGACCTGATCAATCACTCTCCTGGCCTGTTGTGGTGGTCAGACCTGATCAATCTCTCTCCTGGCCTGCTCTGGTGGTCAGACCTGATCAATCTCTCTCCTGGCCTGCTCTGGTGGTCAGACCTGATCAATCACTCTCCTGGCCTGTTGTGGTGTGGTGGTCAGATCTGATGGATCACTCTCCTGGCCTGCTGTACTGTGGTGGTCAGACCTGATCAATCACTCTCCTGGCCTGTTGTGGTGGTCAGACCAGATCAATCACTCTACTGGCCTGTTGTGGTGTGGTGGTCAGACCTGATCAATCACTCTCCTGGCCTGCTCTGGTGGTCAGACCTGATCAATCACTCTCCTGGCCTGCTGTACTGTGGTGGTCAGACCTGATCAATCACTCTCCTGGCCTGTTGTGGTGGTCAGACCTGATCAATCACTCTCCTGGCCTGTTGTGGTGGTCAGACCTGATCAATCACTCTCCTGGCCTGTTGTGGTGGTCAGATCTGATCAATCAATCTCCTGGCCTGTTGTGGTTGTCAGACCTGATCAATCACTCTCCTGGCCTGCTCTTGTGTGGTGGTCAGACCTGATCAATCACTCTCCTGGCCTGCTGTACTGTGGTGGTCAGACCTGATCAATCACTCTCCTGGCCTGCAATGGTGGTCAGACCTGATCAATCACACTCCTGGCCTGCTCTGGTGGTCAGACCTGATCAATCACTCTCCTGGCTCGTTGTGGTGTGGTGGTCAGACCTGATCAATCACTCTCCTGCTCTGGTGGTCAGACCTGATCAATCACACTCCTGGCCTGCTCTGGTGGTCAGACCTGATCAATCACTCTCCTGGCTCGTTGTGGTGTGGTGGTCAGACCTGATCAATCACTCTCCTGCTCTGGTGCTCAGACCTGATCAATCACTCTCCTGGCCTGCTCTGGTGGTCAGACCTGATCAATCACTCTACTGGCCTGTTGTGGTGGTCAGACCTGATCAATCACTCTCCTGGCCTGTTGTTGTGGGGAGGTCAGACCTGATCAATCACTATCCTGGCCTGTTGTGGTGGTCAGAACTGATCAATCACTCTCCTGGCCTGTTGTGGTGGTCAGACCTGATCAATCACTCTCCTGGCCTATTGTGGTGGTCAGACCAGATCAATCACTCTACTGACCTGTTGTGGTGGTCAGAACTGATCAATCACTCTCCTGGCCTGTTGTACTGTGGTGGTCAGACCTGATCAATCACTCTCCTGGCCTGTTGTACTGTGGTGGTCAGACCTGATCAATCACTCTCCTGGCCTGTTGTGGTGGTCAGACCTGATCAATCACTCTCCTGGCCTGTTGTGGTGGTCAGACCAGATCAATCACTCTACTGGCCTGTTGTGGTGTGGTGGTCAGACCTGATCAATCACTCTCCTGGCCTGTTGTGGTGTGGTGGTAAGATCTGATGGATCACTCTCTTGGCCTGCTGTACTGTGGTGGTCAGACCTGATCAATCACTCTCCTGGCCTGTTGTGGTGGTCAGACCTGATCAATCACTCCACTCTCCTGGCCTGTTGTGTTGGTCAGACCAGATCAATCACTCTCCTGGCCTGTTGTGGTGTGGTGGTCAGATCTGATGGATCACTCTCCTGGCCTGCTGTACTGTGGTGGTCAGACCTGATCAATCACTCTCCTGGCCTGTTGTGGTGGTCAGATCTGATGGATCACTCTCCTGGGCTGCTGTACTGTGGTGGTCAGACCTGATCAATCACTCTCCTGGCCTGTTGTTGTGGGGAGGTCAGACCTGATCAATCACTCTCCTGGCCTGTTGTGGTGTGGTGGTCAGACCTGATCAATCACTCTCCTGGCCTGCTGTGGTGGTCAGAACAGATCAATCACTCTCCTGGCCTGTTGTTGTGGGGAGGTCAGACCTGATCAATCACTGTCCTGGCCTGCTCTGGTGGTCAGACCTGATCAATCACTCTCCTGGCCTGCTGTGGTGTGGTGGTCAGACCTGATCAATCACTCTCCTGGCCTGCTGTGGTGCTCAGACCTGATCAATCACTCTCCTGGCCTGCTGTGGTGTGGTGGTCAGACCTGATCAATCACTCTCCTGGCCTGTTGTGGTGTGGTGGTCAGACCTGATCAATAACTCTCCTGGCCTGTTGTGGTGGTCAGACCTGATCAATCACTCTCCTGGCTTGTTGTGGTGGTCAGATCTGATCAATCACTCTCCTGGCCTGTTGTGGTGGTCAGACCTGATCAATCACTCTCCTTGCCTCCTGTGATGGTCAGACCTAATCAATCACTCTCCTGGCCTGTTGTGGTGGTCAGATCTGACGGATGACTCTCCTGGCCTGCTGTACTGTGGTGGTCAGACCTGATCAATCACTCTCCTGGCCTGTTGTTGTGGGGAGGTCAGACCTGATCAATCACTCTCCTGGCCTGTTGTGGTGTGGTGGTCAGACCTGATCAATCACTCTCCTGGCCTGCTGTGGTGGTCAGAACAGATCAATCACTCTCCTGGCCTGTTGTTGTGGGGAGGTCAGACCTGATCAATCACTCTCCTGGCCTGTTGTGGTGTGGTGGTCAGACCTGATCAATCACTCTCCTGGCCTATTGTGGTGGTCAGACCAGATCAATCACTCTACTGGCCTGTTGTACTGTGGTGGTCAGACCTGATCAATCACTCTCCTGGCCTGTTGTGGTGGTCAGACCTGATCAATCACTCTCCTGGCCTGTTGTGGTGGTCAGACCTGATCAATCACTCTCCTGGCCTGCTCTGGTGGTCAGACCTGATCAATCACTCTACTGGCCTGTTGTGGTGGTCAGACCTGATCAATCACTCCCCTGGCCTGTTGTGGTGGTCATACCTGATCAATCACTCTCCTGGCCTGCTGTGGTGCTCAGACCTGATCAATCACTCTCCTGGCCTGCTGTGGTACTCAGACCTGATCAATCACTCTCCTGGCCTGCTGTGGTACTCAGACGTGATCAATCACTCTCCTGGCCTGTTGTGGTGGTCAGACCTGATCAATCACACTCCTGGCCTGCTGTACTGTGGTGGTCAGACCTGATCAATCACTCTCCTGGCCTGTTGTGGTGGTCAGACCTGATCAATCACTCTCCTGGCCTGTTGTGGTGGTCAGACCTGATCAATCACTCTCCTGGCCTGTTGTGGTGGTCAGACCTGATCAATCACTCTCCTGGCCTGTTGTACTGTGGTGGTCAGACCTGATCAATAACTCTCCTGGCCTGCAATGGTGGTCAGACCTGATCAATCACACTCCTGGCCTGCTCTGGTGGTCAGACCTGATCAATCACTCTCCTGGCTCGTTGTGGTGTGGTGGTCAGACCTGATCAATCACTCTCCTGCTCTGGTGCTCAGACCTGATCAATCACTATCCTGGCCTGCTCTGGTGGTCAGACCTGATCAATCACTCTACCGGCCTGTTGTGGTGGTCAGACCTGATCAATCACTCTCCTGGCCTGTTGTTGTGGGTAGGTCAGACCTGATCAATCACTCTCCTGGCCTGCTGTGGTGGTCAGACCAGATCAATCACTCTCCTGGCCTGCTGTACTGTGGTGGTCGGACCTGATCAATCACTCTCCTGGCCTATTGTGGTGGTCAGACCACATCAATCACTCTACTGGCCTGTTGTGGTGGTCAGAACTGATCAATCACTCTCCTGGCCTGTTGTACTGTGGTGGTCAGACCTGATCAATCACTCTCCTGGCCTGTTGTACTGTGGTGGTCAGACCTGATCAATCACTCTCCTGGCCTGTTGTGGTGGTCAGACCTGATCAATCACTCTCCTGGCCTGTTTTGGTGGTCAGACCTGATCAATCACTCTCCTGGCCTGTTGTGGTGGTCAGACCTGATCAATCTCTCTCCTGGCCTGCTCTGGTGGTCAGACCTGATCAATCACTCTCCTGGCCTGTTGTGGTGGTCAGACCTGATCAATCTCTCTCCTGGCCTGCTCTGGTGGTCAGACCTGATCAATCTCTCTCCTGGCCTGCTCTGGTGGTCAGACCTGATCAATCACTCTCCTGGCCTGTTGTGGTGTGGTGGTCAGATCTGATGGATCACTCTCCTGGCCTGCTGTCTGTGGTGGTCAGACCTGATCAATCACTCTCCTGGCCTGTTGTGGTGGTCAGATCTGATGGATCACTCTCCTGGGCTGCTGTACTGTGGTGGTCAGACCTGATCAATCACTCTCCTGGCCTGTTGTTGTGGGGAGGTCAGACCTGATCAATCACTCTCCTGGCCTGTTGTGGTGTGGTGGTCAGACCTGATCAATCACTCTCCTGGCCTGCTGTGGTGGTCAGAACAGATCAATCACTCTCCTGGCCTGTTGTTGTGGGGAGGTCAGACCTGATCAATCACTCTCCTGGCCTGTTGTGGTGTGGTGGTCAGACCTGATCAATCACTCTCCTGGCCTATTGTGGTGGTCAGACCAGATCAATCACTCTACTGGCCTGTTGTGGTGGTCAGAACTGATCAATCACTCTCCTGGCCTGTTGTACTGTGGTGGTCAGACCTGATCAATCACTCTCCTGGCCTGTTGTGGTGGTCAGACCTGATCAATCACTCTCCTGGCCTGTTGTGGTGGTCAGACCTGATCAATCACTCTCCTGGCCTGCTCTGGTGGTCAGACCTGATCAATCACTCTACTGGCCTGTTGTGGTGGTCAGACCTGATCAATCACTCCCCTGGCCTGTTGTGGTGGTCATACCTGATCAATCACTCTCCTGGCCTGCTGTGGTGCTCAGACCTGATCAATCACTCTCCTGGCCTGCTGTGGTACTCAGACCTGATCAATCAATCTCCTGGCCTGCTGTGGTACTCAGACGTGATCAATCACTCTCCTGGCCTGTTGTGGTGGTCAGACCTGATCAATCACACTCCTGGCCTGCTGTACTGTGGTGGTCAGACCTGATCAATCACTCTCCTGGCCTGTTGTGGTGGTCAGACCTGATCAATCACTCTCCTGGCCTGTTGTGGTGGTCAGACCTGATCAATCACTCTCCTGGCCTGTTGTGGTGGTCAGACCTGATCAATCACTCTCCTGGCCTGTTGTACTGTGGTGGTCAGACCTGATCAATAACTCTCCTGGCCTGCAATGGTGGTCAGACCTGATCAATCACACTCCTGGCCTGCTCTGGTGGTCAGACCTGATCAATCACTCTCCTGGCTCGTTGTGGTGTGGTGGTCAGACCTGATCAATCACTCTCCTGCTCTGGTGGTCAGACCTGATCAATCACACTCCTGGCCTGCTCTGGTGGTCAGACCTGATCAATCACTCTCCTGGCTCGTTGTGGTGTGGTGGTCAGACCTGATCAATCACTCTCCTGCTCTGGTGCTCAGACCTGATCAATCACTATCCTGGCCTGCTCTGGTGGTCAGACCTGATCAATCACTCTACTGGCCTGTTGTGGTGGTCAGACCTGATCAATCACTCTCCTGGCCTGTTGTTGTGGGGAGGTCAGACCTGATCAATCACTCTCCTGGCCTGCTGTGGTGGTCAGACCAGATCAATCACTCTCCTGGCCTGCTGTACTGTGGTGGTCGGACCTGATCAATCACTCTCCTGGCCTATTGTGGTGGTCAGACCACATCAATCACTCTACTGGCCTGTTGTGGTGGTCAGAACTGATCAATCACTCTCCTGGCTCGTTGTGGTGTGGTGGTCAGACCTGATCAATCACTCTCCTGCTCTGGTGGTCAGACCTGATCAATCACACTCCTGGCCTGCTCTGGTGGTCAGACCTGATCAATCACTCTCCTGGCTCGTTGTGGTGTGGTGGTCAGACCTGATCAATCACTCTCCTGCTCTGGTGCTCAGACCTGATCAATCACTCTCCTGGCCTGCTCTGGTGGTCAGACCTGATCAATCACTCTACTGGCCTGTTGTGGTGGTCAGACCTGATCAATCACTCTCCTGGCCTGTTGTTGTGGGGAGGTCAGACCTGATCAATCACTCTCCTGGCCTGTTGTGGTGGTCAGAACTGATCAATCACTCTCCTGGCCTGTTGTGGTGGTCAGACCTGATCAATCACTCTCCTGGCCTATTGTGGTGGTCAGACCAGATCAATCACTCTACTGACCTGTTGTGGTGGTCAGAACTGATCAATCACTCTCCTGGCCTGTTGTACTGTGGTGGTCAGACCTGATCAATCACTCTCCTGGCCTGTTGTACTGTGGTGGTCAGACCTGATCAATCACTCCCCTGGCCTGTTGTGGTGGTCATACCTGATCAATCACTCTCCTGGCCTGCTGTGGTGCTCAGACCTGATCAATCACTCTCCTGGCCTGCTGTGGTACTCAGACCTGATCAATCACTCTCCTGGCCTGCTGTGGTACTCAGACGTGATCAATCACTCTCCTGGCCTGTTGTGGTGGTCAGACCTGATCAATCACACTCCTGGCCTGCTGTACTGTGGTGGTCAGACCTGATCAATCACTCTCCTGGCCTGTTGTGGTGGTCAGACCTGATCAATCACTCTCCTGGCCTGTTGTGGTGGTCAGACCTGATCAATCACTCTCCTGGCCTGTTGTGGTGGTCAGACCTGATCAATCACTCTCCTGGCCTGTTGTACTGTGGTGGTCAGACCTGATCAATAACTCTCCTGGCCTGCAATGGTGGTCAGACCTGATCAATCACACTCCTGGCCTGCTCTGGTGGTCAGACCTGATCAATCACTCTCCTGGCTCGTTGTGGTGTGGTGGTCAGACCTGATCAATCACTCTCCTGCTCTGGTGGTCAGACCTGATCAATCACACTCCTGGCCTGCTCTGGTGGTCAGACCTGATCAATCACTCTCCTGGCTCGTTGTGGTGTGGTGGTCAGACCTGATCAATCACTCTCCTGCTCTGGTGCTCAGACCTGATCAATCACTATCCTGGCCTGCTCTGGTGGTCAGACCTGATCAATCACTCTACTGGCCTGTTGTGGTGGTCAGACCTGATCAATCACTCTCCTGGCCTGTTGTTGTGGGGAGGTCAGACCTGATCAATCACTCTCCTGGCCTGCTGTGGTGGTCAGACCAGATCAATCACTCTCCTGGCCTGCTGTACTGTGGTGGTCGGACCTGATCAATCACTCTCCTGGCCTATTGTGGTGGTCAGACCACATCAATCACTCTACTGGCCTGTTGTGGTGGTCAGAACTGATCAATCACTCTCCTGGCCTGTTGTACTGTGGTGGTCAGACCTGATCAATCACTCTCCTGGCCTGTTGTACTGTGGTGGTCAGACCTGATCAATCACTCTCCTGGCCTGTTGTGGTGGTCAGACCTGATCAATCACTCTCCTGGCCTGTTGTGGTGGTCAGACCTGATCAATCACTCTCCTGGCCTGTTGTGGTGGTCAGACCTGATCAATCTCTCTCCTGGCCTGCTCTGGTGGTCAGACCTGATCAATCACTCTCCTGGCCTGTTGTGGTGGTCAGACCTGATCAATCTCTCTCCTGGCCTGCTCTGGTGGTCAGACCTGATCAATCTCTCTCCTGGCCTGCTCTGGTGGTCAGACCTGATCAATCACTCTCCTGGCCTGTTGTGGTGTGGTGGTCAGATCTGATGGATCACTCTCCTGGCCTGCTGTACTGTGGTGGTCAGACCTGATCAATCACTCTCCTGGCCTGTTGTGGTGGTCAGACCAGATCAATCACTCTACTGGCCTGTTGTGGTGTGGTGGTCAGACCTGATCAATCACTCTCCTGGCCTGCTCTGGTGGTCAGACCTGATCAATCACTCTCCTGGCCTGCTGTACTGTGGTGGTCAGACCTGATCAATCACTCTCCTGGCCTGTTGTGGTGGTCAGACCTGATCAATCACTCTCCTGGCCTGTTGTGGTGGTCAGACCTGATCAATCACTCTCCTGGCCTGTTGTGGTGGTCAGATCTGATCAATCAATCTCCTGGCCTGTTGTGGTTGTCAGACCTGATCAATCACTCTCCTGGCCTGCTCTTGTGTGGTGGTCAGACCTGATCAATCACTCTCCTGGCCTGCTGTACTGTGGTGGTCAGACCTGATCAATCACTCTCCTGGCCTGCAATGGTGGTCAGACCTGATCAATCACACTCCTGGCCTGCTCTGGTGGTCAGACCTGATCAATCACTCTCCTGGCTCGTTGTGGTGTGGTGGTCAGACCTGATCAATCACTCTCCTGCTCTGGTGGTCAGACCTGATCAATCACACTCCTGGCCTGCTCTGGTGGTCAGACCTGATCAATCACTCTCCTGGCTCGTTGTGGTGTGGTGGTCAGACCTGATCAATCACTCTCCTGCTCTGGTGCTCAGACCTGATCAATCACTCTCCTGGCCTGCTCTGGTGGTCAGACCTGATCAATCACTCTACTGGCCTGTTGTGGTGGTCAGACCTGATCAATCACTCTCCTGGCCTGTTGTTGTGGGGAGGTCAGACCTGATCAATCACTCTCCTGGCCTGTTGTGGTGGTCAGAACTGATCAATCACTCTCCTGGCCTGTTGTGGTGGTCAGACCTGATCAATCACTCTCCTGGCCTATTGTGGTGGTCAGACCAGATCAATCACTCTACTGACCTGTTGTGGTGGTCAGAACTGATCAATCACTCTCCTGGCCTGTTGTACTGTGGTGGTCAGACCTGATCAATCACTCTCCTGGCCTGTTGTACTGTGGTGGTCAGACCTGATCAATCACTCTCCTGGCCTGTTGTGGTGGTCAGACCTGATCAATCACTCTCCTGGCCTGTTGTGGTGGTCAGACCAGATCAATCACTCTACTGGCCTGTTGTGGTGTGGTGGTCAGACCTGATCAATCACTCTCCTGGCCTGCTCTGGTGGTCAGACCTGATCAATCACTCTCCTGGCCTGTTGTGGTGTGGTGGTCAGATCTGATGGATCACTCTCTTGGCCTGCTGTACTGTGGTGGTCAGACCTGATCAATCACTCTCCTGGCCTGTTGTGGTGGTCAGACCTGATCAATCACTCCACTCTCCTGGCCTGTTGTGGTGGTCAGACCAGATCAATCACTCTCCTGGCCTGTTGTGGTGTGGTGGTCAGATCTGATGGATCACTCTCCTGGCCTGCTGTACTGTGGTGGTCAGACCTGATCAATCACTCTCCTGGCCTGTTGTGGTGGTCAGAACTGATCAATCACTCTCCTGGCCTGTTGTACTGTGGTGGTCAGACCTGATCAATCACTCTCCTGGCCTGTTGTACTGTGGTGGTCAGACCTGATCAATCACTCTCCTGGCCTGTTGTGGTGGTCAGACCTGATCAATCTCTCTCCTGGCCTGCTCTGGTGGTCAGACCAGATCAATCACTCTCCTGGCCTGCTGTACTGTGGTGGTCAGACCTGATCAATCACTCTCCTGGCCTATTGTGGTGGTCAGACCAGATCAATCACTCTACTGGCCTGTTGTGGTGGTCAGAACTGATCAATCTCTCTCCTGGCCTGCTCTGGTGGTCAGATCTGATCAATCTCTCTCCTGGCCTGCTCTGGTGGTCAGACCTGATCAATCACTCTCCTGGCCTGCTCTGGTGGTCAGACCTGATCAATCACTCTCCTGGCCTGTTGTGGTGTGGTGGTCAGATCTGATGGATCACTCTCTTGGCCTGCTGTACTGTGGTGGTCAGACCTGATCAATCACTCTCCTGGCCTGTTGTGGTGGTCAGACCTGATCAATCACTCCACTCTCCTGGCCTGTTGTGGTGGTCAGACCAGATCAATCACTCTCCTGGCCTGTTGTGGTGTGGTGGTCAGATCTGATGGATCACTCTCCTGGCCTGCTGTACTGTGGTGGTCAGACCTGATCAATCACTCTCCTGGCCTGTTGTGGTGGTCAGAACTGATCAATCACTCTCCTGGCCTGTTGTACTGTGGTGGTCAGACCTGATCAATCACTCTCCTGGCCTGTTGTACTGTGGTGGTCAGACCTGATCAATCACTCTCCTGGCCTGTTGTGGTGGTCAGACCTGATCAATCACTCTCCTGGCCTGCTCTGATGGTCAGACCTGATCAATCACTCTACTGGCCTGTTGTGGTGGTCAGACCTGATCAATCACTCTCCTGGCCTGTTGTGGTGGTCAGACCTGATCAATCACACTCCTGGCCTGTTGTGGTGGTCAGACCTGATCAATCACTCTCCTGGCCTGTTGTGGTGGTCAGACCTGATCAATCTCTCTCCTGGCCTGCTCTGGTGGTCAGACCTGATCAATCACTCTCCTGGCCTGTTGTGGTGGTCAGACCTGATCAATCACTCTCCTGGCCTGCTGTACTGTGGTGGTCAGACCTGATCAATCACTCTCCTGGCCTGTTGTGGTGGTCAGACCAGATCAATCACTCTACTGGCCTGTTGTGGTGTGGTGGTCAGACCTGATCAATCACTCTCCTGGCCTGCTCTGGTGGTCAGACCTGATCAATCACTCTCCTGGCCTGTTGTGGTGTGGTGGTCAGATCTGATGGATCACTCTCCTGGCCTGCTGTACTGTGGTGGTCAGACCTGATCAATCACTCTCCTGGACTGTTGTGGTGGTCAGACCTGATCAATCACTCTCCTGGCCTGTTGTGGTGGTCAGATCTGATCAATCACTCTCCTGGCCTGTTGTGGTGGTCAGACCTGATCAATAACTCTCCTGGCCTGCTGTGGTACTCAGACCTGATCAATCACTCTCCTGGCCTGTTGTGGTGGTCAGACCTGATCAATCACTCTCCTGGCCTGTTGTGGTGGTCAGACCTGATCAATCTCTCTCCTGGCCTGCTCTGGTGGTCAGACCTGATCAATCACTCTCCTGGCCTGTTGTGGTGGTCAGACCTGATCAATCTCTCTCCTGGCCTGCTCTGGTGGTCAGACCAGATCAATCACTCTCCTGGCCTGCTGTACTGTGGTGGTCAGACCTGATCAATCACTCTCCTGGCCTATTGTGGTGGTCAGACCAGATCAATCACTCTACTGGCCTGTTGTGGTGGTCAGAACTGATCAATCTCTCTCCTGGCCTGCTCTGGTGGTCAGATCTGATCAATCTCTCTCCTGGCCTGCTCTGGTGGTCAGACCTGATCAATCACTCTCCTGGCCTGTTGTGGTGTGGTGGTCAGATCTGATGGATCACTCTCCTGGCCTGCTGTACTGTGGTGGTCAGACCTGATCAATCACTCTCCTGGCCTGTTGTGGTGGTCAGACCAGATCAATCACTTTACTGGCCTGTTGTGGTGTGGTGGTCAGACCTGATCAATCACTCTCCTGGCCTGCTCTGGTGGTCAGACCTGATCAATCACTCTCCTGGCCTGTTGTGGTGTGGTGGTCAGATCTGATGGATCACTCTCCTGGCCTGCTGTACTGTGGTGGTCAGACCTGATCAATCACTCTCCTGGCCTGTTGTGGTGGTCAGACCTGATCAATCACTCTCCTGGCCTGTTGTGGTGGTCAGACCTGATCAATCACTCTCCTGGCCTGTTGTGGTGGTCAGACCAGATCAATCACTTTACTGGCCTGTTGTGGTGTGGTGGTCAGACCTGATCAATCACTCTCCTGGCCTGCTCTGGTGGTCAGACCTGATCAATCACTCTACTGGCCTGTTGTGGTGTGGTGGTCAGATCTGATGGATCACTCTCCTGGCCTGCTGTACTGTGGTGGTCAGACCTGATCAATCACTCTCCTGGCCTGTTGTGGTTGTCAGACCTGATCAATCACTCTCCTGGCCTGTTGTGGTGGTCAGACCTGATCAATCACTCTCCTGGCCTGTTGTGGTGGTCAGATCTGATCAATCACTCTCCTGGCCTGTTGTGGTGGTCAGACCTGATCAATCACTCTCCTGGCCTGCTCTTGTGTGGTGGTCAGACCTGATCAATCACTCTCCTGGCCTGCTGTACTGTGGTGGTCAGACCTGATCAATCACTCTCCTGGCCTGCAATGGTGGTCAGACCTGATCAATCACACTCCTGGCCTGCTCTGGTGGTCAGACCTGATCAATCACTCTCCTGGCTTTTTGTGGTGAGATGGTCAGACCTGATCAATCACTCTCCTGCTCTGGTGGTCAGACCTGATCAATCACACTCCTGGCCTGCTCTGGTGGTCAGACCTGATCAATCACTCTCCTGGCTCGTTGTGGTGTGGTGGTCAGACCTGATCAATCACTCTCCTGCTCTGGTGCTCAGACCTGATCAATCACTCTCCTGGCCTGCTCTGGTGGTCAGACCTGATCAATCACTCTACTGGCCTGTTGTGGTGGTCAGACCTGATCAATCACTCTCCTGGCCTGTTGTGGTGGTCAGACCTGATCAATCACTCTCCTGGCCTATTGTGGTGGTCAGACCAGATCAATCACTCTACTGGCCTGTTGTGGTGGTCAGAACTGATCAATCACTCTCCTGGCCTGTTGTACTGTGGTGGTCAGACCTGATCAATCACTCTCCTGGCCTGTTGTACTGTGGTGGTCAGACCTGATCAATCACTCTCCTGGCCTGTTGTGGTGGTCAGAACTGATCAATCACTCTCCTGGCCTGTTGTACTGTGGTGGTCAGACCTGATCAATCACTCTCCTGGCCTGTTGTGGTGGTCAGAACTGATCAATCACTCTCCTGGCCTGTTGTGGTGGTCAGACCTGATCAATCACTCTCCTGGCCTATTGTGGTGGTCAGACCAGATCAATCACTCTACTGGCCTGTTGTGGTGGTCAGAACTGATCAATCACTCTCCTGGCCTGTTGTACTGTGGTGGTCAGAACTGATCAATCACTCTCCTGGCCTGTTGTACTGTGGTGGTCAGACCTGATCAATCACTCTCCTGGCCTGTTGTGGTGGTCAGACCTGATCAATCACTCTCCTGGCCTGCTCTGGTGGTCAGACCTGATCAATCACTCTACTGGCCTGTTGTGGTGGTCAGACCTGATCAATCACTCTCCTGGCCTGTTGTGGTGGTCAGACCTGATCAATCACTCTCCTGGCCTGTTGTGGTGGTCAGACCAGATCAATCACTCTACTGGCCTGTTGTGGTGTGGTGGTCAGACCTGATCAATCACTCTCCTGGCCTGCTCTGGTGGTCGGACCTGATCAATCACTCTCCTGGCCTGTTGTGGTGTGGTGGTCAGATCTGATGGATCACTCTCCTGGCCTGCTGTACTGTGGTGGTCAGACCTGATCAATCACTCTCCTGGACTGTTGTGGTGGTCAGACCTGATCAATCACTCTCCTGGCCTGTTGTGGTGGTCAGATCTGATCAATCACTCTCCTGGCCTGTTGTGGTGGTCAGACCTGATCAATAACTCTCCTGGCCTGCTGTGGTACTCAGACCTGATCAATCACTCTCCTGGCCTGTTGTGGTGGTCAGACCTGATCAATCACTCTCCTGGCCTGTTGTGGTGGTCAGACCTGATCAATCTCTCTCCTGGCCTGCTCTGGTGGTCAGACATGATCAATCACTCTCCTGGCCTGTTGTGGTGGTCAGACCTGATCAATCTCTCTCCTGGCCTGCTCTGGTGGTCAGACCAGATCAATCACTCTCCTGGCCTGCTGTACTGTGGTGGTCAGACCTGATCAATCACTCTCCTGGCCTATTGTGGTGGTCAGACCAGATCAATCACTCTACTGGCCTGTTGTGGTGGTCAGAACTGATCAATCTCTCTCCTGGCCTGCTCTGGTGGTCAGATCTGATCAATCTCTCTCCTGGCCTGCTCTGGTGGTCAGACCTGATCAATCACTCTCCTGGCCTGCTCTGGTGGTCAGACCTGATCAATCACTCTCCTGGCCTGTTGTGGTGTGGTGGTCAGATCTGATGGATCACTCTCTTGGCCTGCTGTACTGTGGTGGTCAGACCTGATCAATCACTCTCCTGGCCTGTTGTGGTGGTCAGACCTGATCAATCACTCCACTCTCCTGGCCTGTTGTGGTGGTCAGACCAGATCAATCACTCTCCTGGCCTGTTGTGGTGTGGTGGTCAGATCTGATGGATCACTCTCTTGGCCTGCTGTACTGTGGTGGTCAGACCTGATCAATCACTCTCCTGGCCTGTTGTGGTGGTCAGACCTGATCAATCACTCCACTCTCCTGGCCTGTTGTGGTGGTCAGACCTGATCAATCACTCTCCTGGCCTGCTCTGATGGTCAGACCTGATCAATCACTCTACTGGCCTGTTGTGGTGGTCAGACCTGATCAATCACTCTCCTGGCTTTTTGTGGTGAGATGGTCAGACCTGATCAATCACACTCCTGGCCTGTTGTGGTGGTCAGACCTGATCAATCACTCTCCTGGCCTGTTGTGGTGGTCAGACCTGATCAATCTCTCTCCTGGCCTGCTCTGGTGGTCAGACCTGATCAATCACTCTCCTGGCCTGTTGTGGTGGTCAGACCTGATCAATCACTCTCCTGGCCTGCTGTACTGTGGTGGTCAGACCTGATCAATCACTCTCCTGGCCTGTTGTGGTGGTCAGACCAGATCAATCACTCTACTGGCCTGTTGTGGTGTGGTGGTCAGACCTGATCAATCACTCTCCTGGCCTGCTCTGGTGGTCAGACCTGATCAATCACTCTCCTGGCCTGTTGTGGTGTGGTGGTCAGATCTGATGGATCACTCTCCTGGCCTGCTGTACTGTGGTGGTCAGACCTGATCAATCACTCTCCTGGACTGTTGTGGTGGTCAGACCTGATCAATCACTCTCCTGGCCTGTTGTGGTGGTCAGATCTGATCAATCACTCTCCTGGCCTGTTGTGGTGGTCAGACCTGATCAATAACTCTCCTGGCCTGCTGTGGTACTCAGACCTGATCAATCACTCTCCTGGCCTGTTGTGGTGGTCGGACCTGATCAATCACTCTCCTGGCCTGTTGTGGTGGTCAGACCTGATCAATCTCTCTCCTGGCCTGCTGTGGTGGTCAGACCTGATCAATCACTCTCCTGGCCTGTTGTGGTGGTCAGACCTGATCAATCTCTCTCCTGGCCTGCTCTGGTGGTCAGACCAGATCAATCACTCTCCTGGCCTGCTGTACTGTGGTGGTCAGACCTGATCAATCACTCTCCTGGCCTATTGTGGTGGTCAGACCAGATCAATCACTCTACTGGCCTGTTGTGGTGGTCAGAACTGATCAATCTCTCTCCTGGCCTGCTCTGGTGGTCAGATCTGATCAATCTCTCTCCTGGCCTGCTCTGGTGGTCAGACCTGATCAATCACTCTCCTGGCCTGTTGTGGTGTGGTGGTCAGATCTGATGGATCACTCTCCTGGCCTGCTGTACTGTGGTGGTCAGACCTGATCAATCACTCTCCTGGCCTGTTGTGGTGGTCAGACCAGATCAATCACTTTACTGGCCTGTTGTGGTGTGGTGGTCAGACCTGATCAATCACTCTCCTGGCCTGCTCTGGTGGTCAGACCTGATCAATCACTCTCCTGGCCTGT
This sequence comes from Salmo salar, assembly GCF_905237065.1. Classification (NCBI taxonomy): domain Eukaryota; kingdom Metazoa; phylum Chordata; class Actinopteri; order Salmoniformes; family Salmonidae; genus Salmo; species Salmo salar. The sequence goes on along the minus strand of NC_059442.1, from coordinate 170,565,256 downwards.
TGTGGTGTGGTGGTCAGATCTGATGGATCACTCTCCTGGCCTGCTGTACTGTGGTGGTCAGACCTGATCAATCACTCTCCTGGCCTGTTGTGGTGGTCAGACCTGATCAATCACTCTCCTGGCCTGTTGTGGTGGTCAGACCTGATCAATCACTCTCCTGGCCTGTTGTGGTGGTCAGACCAGATCAATCACTTTACTGGCCTGTTGTGGTGTGGTGGTCAGACCTGATCAATCACTCTCCTGGCCTGCTCTGGTGGTCAGACCTGATCAATCACTCTACTGGCCTGTTGTGGTGTGGTGGTCAGATCTGATGGATCACTCTCCTGGCCTGCTGTACTGTGGTGGTCAGACCTGATCAATCACTCTCCTGGCCTGTTGTGGTTGTCAGACCTGATCAATCACTCTCCTGGCCTGTTGTGGTGGTCAGACCTGATCAATCACTCTCCTGGCCTGTTGTGGTGGTCAGATCTGATCAATCACTCTCCTGGCCTGTTGTGGTGGTCAGACCTGATCAATCACTCTCCTGGCCTGCTCTTGTGTGGTGGTCAGACCTGATCAATCACTCTCCTGGCCTGCTGTACTGTGGTGGTCAGACCTGATCAATCACTCTCCTGGCCTGCAATGGTGGTCAGACCTGATCAATCACACTCCTGGCCTGCTCTGGTGGTCAGACCTGATCAATCACTCTCCTGGCTTTTTGTGGTGAGATGGTCAGACCTGATCAATCACTCTCCTGCTCTGGTGGTCAGACCTGATCAATCACACTCCTGGCCTGCTCTGGTGGTCAGACCTGATCAATCACTCTCCTGGCTCGTTGTGGTGTGGTGGTCAGACCTGATCAATCACTCTCCTGCTCTGGTGCTCAGACCTGATCAATCACTCTCCTGGCCTGCTCTGGTGGTCAGACCTGATCAATCACTCTACTGGCCTGTTGTGGTGGTCGGACCTGATCAATCACTCTCCTGGCCTGTTGTGGTGGTCAGACCTGATCAATCACTCTCCTGGCCTATTGTGGTGGTCAGACCAGATCAATCACTCTACTGGCCTGTTGTGGTGGTCAGAACTGATCAATCACTCTCCTGGCCTGTTGTACTGTGGTGGTCAGACCTGATCAATCACTCTCCTGGCCTGTTGTACTGTGGTGGTCAGACCTGATCAATCACTCTCCTGGCCTGTTGTGGTGGTCAGAACTGATCAATCACTCTCCTGGCCTGTTGTACTGTGGTGGTCAGACCTGATCAATCACTCTCCTGGCCTGTTGTGGTGGTCAGAACTGATCAATCACTCTCCTGGCCTGTTGTGGTGGTCAGACCTGATCAATCACTCTCCTGGCCTATTGTGGTGGTCAGACCAGATCAATCACTCTACTGGCCTGTTGTGGTGGTCAGAACTGATCAATCACTCTCCTGGCCTGTTGTACTGTGGTGGTCAGAACTGATCAATCACTCTCCTGGCCTGTTGTACTGTGGTGGTCAGACCTGATCAATCACTCTCCTGGCCTGTTGTGGTGGTCAGACCTGATCAATCACTCTCCTGGCCTGCTCTGGTGGTCAGACCTGATCAATCACTCTACTGGCCTGTTGTGGTGGTCAGACCTGATCAATCACTCTCCTGGCCTGTTGTGGTGGTCAGACCTGATCAATCACTCTCCTGGCCTGTTGTGGTGGTCAGACCAGATCAATCACTCTACTGGCCTGTTGTGGTGTGGTGGTCAGACCTGATCAATCACTCTCCTGGCCTGCTCTGGTGGTCAGACCTGATCAATCACTCTCCTGGCCTGTTGTGGTGTGGTGGTCAGATCTGATGGATCACTCTCCTGGCCTGCTGTACTGTGGTGGTCAGACCTGATCAATCACTCTCCTGGCCTGTTGTGGTGGTCAGACCTGATCAATCACTCTCTTGGCCTGTTGTGGTGGTCAGACCAGATCAATCACTCTCCTGGCCTGTTGTGGTGTGGTGGTCAGATCTGATGGATCACTCTCCTGGCCTGCTGTACTGTGGTGGTCAGACCTGATCAATCACTCTCCTGGCCTGTTGTGGTGGTCAGAACTGATCAATCACTCTCCTGGCCTGTTGTACTGTGGTGGTCAGACCTGATCAATCACTCTCCTGGCCTGTTGTACTGTGGTGGTCAGACCTGATCAATCACTCTCCTGGCCTGTTGTGGTGGTCAGACCTGATCAATCACTCTCCTGGCCTGCTCTGGTGGTCAGACCTGATCAATCACTCTACTGGCCTGTTGTGGTGGTCAGACCTGATCAATCACTCTCCTGGCCTGTTGTGGTGGTCAGACCTGATCAATCACACTCCTGGCCTGTTGTGGTGGTCAGACATGATCAATCACTCTCCTGGCCTGTTGTGGTGGTCAGACCTGATCAATCTATCTCCTGGCCTGCTCTGGTGGTCAGACCTGATCAATCACTCTCCTGGCCTGTTGTGGTGGTCAGACCTGATCAATCACTCTCCTGGCCTGCTGTACTGTGGTGGTCAGACCTGATCAATCACTCTCCTGGCCTGTTGTGGTGGTCAGACCAGATCAATCACTCTACTGGCCTGTTGTGGTGTGGTGGTCAGACCTGATCAATCACTCTCCTGGACTGTTGTGGTGGTCAGACCTGATCAATCACTCTCCTGGCCTGTTGTGGTGGTCAGATCTGATCAATCACTCTCCTGGCCTGTTGTGGTGGTCAGACCTGATCAATAACTCTCCTGGCCTGCTGTGGTACTCAGACCTGATCAATCACTCTCCTGGCCTGTTGTGGTGGTAAGACCTGATCAATCACTCTCCTGGCCTGTTGTGGTGGTCAGACCTGATCATTCACTCTCCTGGCCTGCTCTTGTGTGGTGGTCAGACCTGATCAATCACTCTCCTGGCCTGTTGTGGTGGTCAGACCAGATCAATCACTCTACTGGCCTGTTGTGGTGGTCAGACCTGATCAATCACTCTCCTGGCCTGATGTGGTGTGGTGGTCAGACCTGATCAATCACACTCCGTGCCTGCTCTGGTGGTCAGACCTGATCAATCACTCTCCTGGCCTGTTGTGGTGTGGTGGTCAGACCTGATTAATCACTCTCCTGGACTGCTCTGTTGCTCAGACCTGATCAATCACTCTCCTGGCCTGTTGTGGCGGTCAGACCTGATCAATCACTCTCCTGGCCTGTTGTGGTGGTCAGACTTGATCAATCACTCTCCTGGCATTCTCTGGTGGTCAGACCTGATCAATCACTCTACTGGCCTGTTGTGGTGGTCAGACCTGATCAATCACTCTCCTGGCCAGTTGTGGTGGTCAGACCTGATCAATCACTCTCCTGGCCTGCTGTGGTACTCATACCTGATCAATCACTCTCCTGGCCTGCTGTGGTGCTCAGACCTGATCAATCACTCTCCTGGCCTGTTGTGGTGGTCAGACCTGATCAATCACTCTCCTGGCCTGTTGTGGTGGTCAGACCCGATCAATCATTCTCCTGGCCTGCTGTGGTGCTCAGACCTGATCAATCACTCTCCTGGCCTGTTGTACTGTGGTGGTCAGACCTGATCAATCACTCTCCTGGCCTGCTGTGGTGGTCAGACTTGATCAATAACTCTCCTGGCCTGCTGTGGTGCTCAGACCTGATCAATCACTCTACTGGCCTGTTGTGGTGGTCAGACCTGATAAATCACTCTCCTGGCCTGTTGTACTGTGGTGGTCAGACCTGATCATTCACTCTCCTGGCCTGTTGTGGTGGTCAGACCTGATCAATCACTCTCCTGGCCTGTTGTGGTGGTCAGACCTGATCATTCACTTTCCTGGCCTGCTCTTGTGTGGTGGTCAGACCTGATCAATCACTCTCCTGGCCTGCTGTACTGTGGTGGTCAGACCTGATCAATCACTCTCCTGGCCTGTTGTGGTGGTCAGACCAGATCAATCACTCTACTGGCCTGTTGTGGTGGTCAGACCTGATCAATCACTCTCCTGGCCTGTTGTGGTGGTCAGATCTGATCAATCACTCTCCTGGCCTGATGTGGTGTGGTGGTCAGACCTGATCAATCACACTCCGTGCCTGCTCTGGTGGTCAGACCTGATCAATCACTCTCCTGGCCTGTTGTGGTGTGGTGGTCAGACCTGATCAATCACTCTCCTGGCCTGTTGTTGTGGGGTGGTCAGACCTGATCAATCACTCTACTGGCCTGTTTTGGTGGTCAGACCTGATCAATCACTCTCCTGGCCTGTTGTGGCGGTCAGACCTGATCAATCACTCTCCTGGCCTGTTGTGGTGGTCAGACTTGATCAATCACTCTCCTGGCATTCTCTGGTGGTCAGACCTGATCAATCACTCTACTGGCCTGTTGTGGTGGTCAGACCTGATCAATCACTCTCCTGGCCAGTTGTGGTGGTCAGACCTGATCAATCACTCTCCTGGCCAGCTGTGGTACTCATACCTGATCAATCACTCTCCTGGCCTGTTGTGGTGGTCAGACCCGATCAATCATTCTCCTGGCCTGTTGTGGTGGTCAGACCCGATCAATCATTCTCCTGGCCTGCTGTGGTCCTCAGACCTGATCAATCACTCTCCTGGCCTGTTGTACTGTGGTGGTCAGACCTGATCAATCACTCTCCTTGCCTGCTGTGGTACTCAGACCTGATCAATCTCTCTCCTGGACTGTTGTGGTGTGGTGGTCAGACCTGATCAATCACTCTCCTGGCCTGTTGTGGTGGTCAGACCTGATCAATCACTCTCCTGGCCTGTTGTACTGTTGTGGTCAGACCTGATCAATCACTCTCCTGGCCTGTTGTGGTGGTCAGACCTGATCAATCACTCTCCTGGCCTGTTGTGGTGGTCAGACCTGATCAATCACTCTCCTGGCCTGCTCTGGTGGTCAGACCTGATAAATCACTCTCCTGGCCTGCTGTGGTGGTCAGACCTGATCAATCACTCTCCTGGCCTGTTGTGGTGGTCAGACCTGATCAATCACTCTCCTGGCCTGTTGTACTGTGGTGGTCAGACCTGATCAATCACTCTCCTGGCCTGTTGTTCTGTGGTGGTCAGACTTGATCAATAACTTTCCTGGCCTGCTGTGGTGCTCAGACCTGATCAATAACTCGCCTGGCCTGATGTGGTGTGATGGTCAGACTTGATCAATAACTCTACTGGCCTGTTGTGGTGGTCAGACCTGATCAATCACTCTACTGGCCTGTTGTGGTGGTCAGACCTGATCAATCACTCTCCTGGCCTGTTGTGGTGGTCAGACTTGATCAATCACTCTCCTGGCCTGCTCTGGTGGTCAGACCTGATCAATCACTCTACTGGCCTGTTGTGGTGGTCAGAACTGATCAATCACTCTCCTGGCCTGTTGTACTGTGGTGGTCAGAACTGATCAATCACTCTCCTGGCCTGTTGTACTGTGGTGGTCAGACCTGATCAATCACTCTCCTGGCCTGTTGTGGTGGTCAGACCTGATCAATCACTCTCCTGGCCTGCTCTGGTGGTCAGACCTGATCAATCACTCTACTGGCCTGTTGTGGTGGTCAGACCTGATCAATCACTCTCCTGGCCTGTTGTGGTGGTCAGACCTGATCAATCACTCTCCTGGCCTGTTGTGGTGGTCAGACCAGATCAATCACTCTACTGGCCTGTTGTGGTGTGGTGGTCAGACCTGATCAATCACTCTCCTGGCCTGCTCTGGTGGTCAGACCTGATCAATCACTCTCCTGGCCTGTTGTGGTGTGGTGGTCAGATCTGATGGATCACTCTCCTGGCCTGCTGTACTGTGGTGGTCAGACCTGATCAATCACTCTCCTGGACTGTTGTGGTGGTCAGACCTGATCAATCACTCTCCTGGCCTGTTGTGGTGGTCAGATCTGATCAATCACTCTCCTGGCCTGTTGTGGTGGTCAGACCTGATCAATAACTCTCCTGGCCTGCTGTGGTACTCAGACCTGATCAATCACTCTCCTGGCCTGTTGTGGTGGTCATACCTGATCACTCACTCTCCTGGCCTGTTGTGGTGGTCAGACCTGATCAATCTCTCTCCTGGCCTGCTCTGGTGGTCAGACCTGATCAATCACTCTCCTGGCCTGTTGTGGTGGTCAGACCTGATCAATCTCTCTCCTGGCCTGCTCTGGTGGTCAGACCAGATCAATCACTCTCCTGGCCTGCTGTACTGTGGTGGTCAGACCTGATCAATCACTCTCCTGGCCTATTGTGGTGGTCAGACCAGATCAATCACTCTACTGGCCTGTTGTGGTGGTCAGAACTGATCAATCTCTCTCCTGGCCTGCTCTGGTGGTCAGATCTGATCAATCTCTCTCCTGGCCTGCTCTGGTGGTCAGACCTGATCAATCACTCTCCTGGCCTGCTCTGGTGGTCAGACCTGATCAATCACTCTCCTGGCCTGTTGTGGTGTGGTGGTCAGATCTGATGGATCACTCTCTTGGCCTGCTGTACTGTGGTGGTCAGACCTGATCAATCACTCTCCTGGCCTGTTGTGGTGGTCAGACCTGATCAATCACTCCACTCTCCTGGCCTGTTGTGGTGGTCAGACCAGATCAATCACTCTCCTGGCCTGTTGTGGTGTGGTGGTCAGATCTGATGGATCACTCTCCTGGCCTGCTGTACTGTGGTGGTCAGACCTGATCAATCACTCTCCTGGCCTGTTGTGGTGGTCAGAACTGATCAATCACTCTCCTGGCCTGTTGTACTGTGGTGGTCAGACCTGATCAATCACTCTCCTGGCCTGTTGTACTGTGGTGGTCAGACCTGATCAATCACTCTCCTGGCCTGTTGTGGTGGTCAGACCTGATCAATCACTCTCCTGGCCTGCTCTGATGGTCAGACCTGATCAATCACTCTACTGGCCTGTTGTGGTGGTCAGACCTGATCAATCACTCTCCTGGCTTTTTGTGGTGAGATGGTCAGACCTGATCAATCACTCTCCTGCTCTGGTGGTCAGACCTGATCAATCACACTCCTGGCCTGCTCTGGTGGTCAGACCTGATCAATCACTCTCCTGGCTCGTTGTGGTGTGGTGGTCAGACCTGATCAATCACTCTCCTGCTCTGGTGCTCAGACCTGATCAATCACTCTCCTGGCCTGCTCTGGTGGTCAGACCTGATCAATCACTCTACTGGCCTGTTGTGGTGGTCAGACCTGATCAATCACTCTCCTGGCCTGTTGTGGTGGTCAGACCTGATCAATCACTCTCCTGGCCTATTGTGGTGGTCAGACCAGATCAATCACTCTACTGGCCTGTTGTGGTGGTCAGAACTGATCAATCACTCTCCTGGCCTGTTGTACTGTGGTGGTCAGACCTGATCAATCACTCTCCTGGCCTGTTGTACTGTGGTGGTCAGACCTGATCAATCACTCTCCTGGCCTGTTGTGGTGGTCAGAACTGATCAATCACTCTCCTGGCCTGTTGTACTGTGGTGGTCAGACCTGATCAATCACTCTCCTGGCCTGTTGTGGTGGTCAGAACTGATCAATCACTCTCCTGGCCTGTTGTGGTGGTCAGACCTGATCAATCACTCTCCTGGCCTATTGTGGTGGTCAGACCAGATCAATCACTCTACTGGCCTGTTGTGGTGGTCAGAACTGATCAATCACTCTCCTGGCCTGTTGTACTGTGGTGGTCAGAACTGATCAATCACTCTCCTGGCCTGTTGTACTGTGGTGGTCAGACCTGATCAATCACTCTCCTGGCCTGTTGTGGTGGTCAGACCTGATCAATCACTCTCCTGGCCTGCTCTGGTGGTCAGACCTGATCAATCACTCTACTGGCCTGTTGTGGTGGTCAGACCTGATCAATCACTCTCCTGGCCTGTTGTGGTGGTCAGACCTGATCAATCACTCTCCTGGCCTGTTGTGGTGGTCAGACCAGATCAATCACTCTACTGGCCTGTTGTGGTGTGGTGGTCAGACCTGATCAATCACTCTCCTGGCCTGCTCTGGTGGTCAGACCTGATCAATCACTCTCCTGGCCTGTTGTGGTGTGGTGGTCAGATCTGATGGATCACTCTCCTGGCCTGCTGTACTGTGGTGGTCAGACCTGATCAATCACTCTCCTGGACTGTTGTGGTGGTCAGACCTGATCAATCACTCTCCTGGCCTGTTGTGGTGGTCAGATCTGATCAATCACTCTCCTGGCCTGTTGTGGTGGTCAGACCTGATCAATAACTCTCCTGGCCTGCTGTGGTACTCAGACCTGATCAATCACTCTCCTGGCCTGTTGTGGTGGTCAGACCTGATCAATCACTCTCCTGGCCTGTTGTGGTGGTCAGACCTGATCAATCTCTCTCCTGGCCTGCTCTGGTGGTCAGACCTGATCAATCACTCTCCTGGCCTGTTGTGGTGGTCAGACCTGATCAATCTCTCTCCTGGCCTGCTCTGGTGGTCAGACCAGATCAATCACTCTCCTGGCCTGCTGTACTGTGGTGGTCAGACCTGATCAATCACTCTCCTGGCCTATTGTGGTGGTCAGACCAGATCAATCACTCTACTGGCCTGTTGTGGTGGTCAGAACTGATCAATCTCTCTCCTGGCCTGCTCTGGTGGTCAGATCTGATCAATCTCTCTCCTGGCCTGCTCTGGTGGTCAGACCTGATCAATCACTCTCCTGGCCTGCTCTGGTGGTCAGACCTGATCAATCACTCTCCTGGCCTGTTGTGGTGTGGTGGTCAGATCTGATGGATCACTCTCTTGGCCTGCTGTACTGTGGTGGTCAGACCTGATCAATCACTCTCCTGGCCTGTTGTGGTGGTCAGACCTGATCAATCACTCCACTCTCCTGGCCTGTTGTGGTGGTCAGACCAGATCAATCACTCTCCTGGCCTGTTGTGGTGTGGTGGTCAGATCTGATGGATCACTCTCCTGGCCTGCTGTACTGTGGTGGTCAGACCTGATCAATCACTCTCCTGGCCTGTTGTGGTGGTCAGAACTGATCAATCACTCTCCTGGCCTGTTGTACTGTGGTGGTCAGACCTGATCAATCACTCTCCTGGCCTGTTGTACTGTGGTGGTCAGACCTGATCAATCACTCTCCTGGCCTGTTGTGGTGGTCAGACCTGATCAATCACTCTCCTGGCCTGCTCTGATGGTCAGACCTGATCAATCACTCTACTGGCCTGTTGTGGTGGTCAGACCTGATCAATCACTCTCCTGGCCTGTTGTGGTGGTCAGACCTGATCAATCACACTCCTGGCCTGTTGTGGTGGTCAGACCTGATCAATCACTCTCCTGGCCTGTTGTGGTGGTCAGACCTGATCAATCTCTCTCCTGGCCTGCTCTGGTGGTCAGACCTGATCAATCACTCTCCTGGCCTGTTGTGGTGGTCAGACCTGATCAATCACTCTCCTGGCCTGCTGTACTGTGGTGGTCAGACCTGATCAATCACTCTCCTGGCCTGTTGTGGTGGTCAGACCAGATCAATCACTCTACTGGCCTGTTGTGGTGTGGTGGTCAGACCTGATCAATCACTCTCCTGGCCTGCTCTGGTGGTCAGACCTGATCAATCACTCTCCTGGCCTGTTGTGGTGTGGTGGTCAGATCTGATGGATCACTCTCCTGGCCTGCTGTACTGTGGTGGTCAGACCTGATCAATCACTCTCCTGGACTGTTGTGGTGGTCAGACCTGATCAATCACTCTCCTGGCCTGTTGTGGTGGTCAGATCTGATCAATCACTCTCCTGGCCTGTTGTGGTGGTCAGACCTGATCAATAACTCTCCTGGCCTGCTGTGGTACTCAGACCTGATCAATCACTCTCCTGGCCTGTTGTGGTGGTCAGACCTGATCAATCACTCTCCTGGCCTGTTGTGGTGGTCAGACCTGATCAATCTCTCTCCTGGCCTGCTCTGGTGGTCAGACCTGATCAATCACTCTCCTGGCCTGTTGTGGTGGTCAGACCTGATCAATCTCTCTCCTGGCCTGCTCTGGTGGTCAGACCAGATCAATCACTCTCCTGGCCTGCTGTACTGTGGTGGTCAGACCTGATCAATCACTCTCCTGGCCTATTGTGGTGGTCAGACCAGATCAATCACTCTACTGGCCTGTTGTGGTGGTCAGAACTGATCAATCTCTCTCCTGGCCTGCTCTGGTGGTCAGATCTGATCAATCTCTCTCCTGGCCTGCTCTGGTGGTCAGACCTGATCAATCACTCTCCTGGCCTGTTGTGGTGTGGTGGTCAGATCTGATGGATCACTCTCCTGGCCTGCTGTACTGTGGTGGTCGGACCTGATCAATCACTCTCCTGGCCTGTTGTGGTGGTCAGACCAGATCAATCACTTTACTGGCCTGTTGTGGTGTGGTGGTCAGACCTGATCAATCACTCTCCTGGCCTGCTCTGGTGGTCAGACCTGATCAATCACTCTCCTGGCCTGTTGTGGTGTGGTGGTCAGATCTGATGGATCACTCTCCTGGCCTGCTGTACTGTGGTGGTCAGACCTGATCAATCACTCTCCTGGCCTGTTGTGGTGGTCAGACCTGATCAATCACTCTCCTGGCCTGTTGTGGTGGTCAGACCTGATCAATCACTCTCCTGGCCTGTTGTGGTGGTCAGACCAGATCAATCACTTTACTGGCCTGTTGTGGTGTGGTGGTCAGACCTGATCAATCACTCTCCTGGCCTGCTCTGGTGGTCAGACCTGATCAATCACTCTACTGGCCTGTTGTGGTATGTTGGTCAGATCTGATGGATCACTCTCCTGGCCTGCTGTACTGTGGTGGTCAGACCTGATCAATCACTCTCCTGGCCTGTTGTGGTTGTCAGACCTGATCAATCACTCTCCTGGCCTGTTGTGGTGGTCAGACCTGATCAATCACTCTCCTGGCCTGTTGTGGTGGTCAGATCTGATCAATCACTCTCCTGGCCTGTTGTGGTGGTCAGACCTGATCAATCACTCTCCTGGCCTGCTCTTGTGTGGTGGTCAGACCTGATCAATCACTCTCCTGGCCTGCTGTACTGTGGTGGTCAGACCTGATCAATCACTCTCCTGGCCTGCAATGGTGGTCAGACCTGATCAATCACACTCCTGGCCTGCTCTGGTGGTCAGACCTGATCAATCACTCTCCTGGCTTTTTGTGGTGAGATGGTCAGACCTGATCAATCACTCTCCTGCTCTGGTGGTCAGACCTGATCAATCACACTCCTGGCCTGCTCTGGTGGTCAGACCTGATCAATCACTCTCCTGGCTCGTTGTGGTGTGGTGGTCAGACCTGATCAATCACTCTCCTGCTCTGGTGCTCAGACCTGATCAATCACTCTCCTGGCCTGCTCTGGTGGTCAGACCTGATCAATCACTCTACTGGCCTGTTGTGGTGGTCAGACCTGATCAATCACTCTCCTGGCCTGTTGTGGTGGTCAGACCTGATCAATCACTCTCCTGGCCTATTGTGGTGGTCAGACCAGATCAATCACTCTACTGGCCTGTTGTGGTGGTCAGAACTGATCAATCACTCTCCTGGCCTGTTGTACTGTGGTGGTCAGACCTGATCAATCACTCTCCTGGCCTGTTGTACTGTGGTGGTCAGACCTGATCAATCACTCTCCTGGCCTGTTGTGGTGGTCAGAACTGATCAATCACTCTCCTGGCCTGTTGTACTGTGGTGGTCAGACCTGATCAATCACTCTCCTGGCCTGTTGTGGTGGTCAGAACTGATCAATCACTCTCCTGGCCTGTTGTGGTGGTCAGACCTGATCAATCACTCTCCTGGCCTATTGTGGTGGTCAGACCAGATCAATCACTCTACTGGCCTGTTGTGGTGGTCAGAACTGATCAATCACTCTCCTGGCCTGTTGTACTGTGGTGGTCAGAACTGATCAATCACTCTCCTGGCCTGTTGTACTGTGCTGGTCAGACCTGATCAATCACTCTCCTGGCCTGTTGTGGTGGTCAGACCTGATCAATCACTCTCCTGGCCTGCTCTGGTGGTCAGACCTGATCAATCACTCTACTGGCCTGTTGTGGTGGTCAGACCTGATCAATCACTCTCCTGGCCTGTTGTGGTGGTCAGACCTGATCAATCACTCTCCTGGCCTGTTGTGGTGGTCAGACCAGATCAATCACTCTACTGGCCTGTTGTGGTGTGGTGGTCAGACCTGATCAATCACTCTCCTGGCCTGCTCTGGTGGTCAGACCTGATCAATCACTCTCCTGGCCTGTTGTGGTGTGGTGGTCAGATCTGATGGATCACTCTCCTGGCCTGCTGTACTGTGGTGGTCAGACCTGATCAATCACTCTCCTGGCCTGTTGTGGTGGTCAGACCTGATCAATCACTCTCTTGGCCTGTTGTGGTGGTCAGACCAGATCAATCACTCTCCTGGCCTGTTGTGGTGTGGTGGTCAGATCTGATGGATCACTCTCCTGGCCTGCTGTACTGTGGTGGTCAGACCTGATCAATCACTCTCCTGGCCTGTTGTGGTGGTCAGAACTGATCAATCACTCTCCTGGCCTGTTGTACTGTGGTGGTCAGACCTGATCAATCACTCTCCTGGCCTGTTGTACTGTGGTGGTCAGACCTGATCAATCACTCTCCTGGCCTGTTGTGGTGGTCAGACCTGATCAATCACTCTCCTGGCCTGCTCTGGTGGTCAGACCTGATCAATCACTCTCCTGGCCTGTTGTGGTGGTCGGACCTGATCAATCACTCTCCTGGCCTGTTGTGGTGGTCAGACCTGATCAATCACACTCCTGGCCTGTTGTGGTGGTCAGACATGATCAATCACTCTCCTGGCCTGTTGTGGTGGTCAGACCTGATCAATCTCTCTCCTGGCCTGCTCTGGTGGTCAGACCTGATCAATCACTCTCCTGGCCTGTTGTGGTGGTCAGACCTGATCAATCACTCTCCTGGCCTGCTGTACTGTGGTGGTCAGACCTGATCAATCACTCTCCTGGCCTGTTGTGGTGGTCAGACCAGATCAATCACTCTACTGGCCTGTTGTGGTGTGGTGGTCAGACCTGATCAATCACTCTCCTGGACTGTTGTGGTGGTCAGACCTGATCAATCACTCTCCTGGCCTGTTGTGGTGGTCAGATCTGATCAATCACTCTCCTGGCCTGTTGTGGTGGTCAGACCTGATCAATAACTCTCCTGGCCTGCTGTGGTACTCAGACCTGATCAATCACTCTCCTGGCCTGTTGTGGTGGTCAGACCAGATCAATCACTCTACTGGCCTGTTGTGGTGGTCAGACCTGATCAATCACTCTCCTGGCCTGATGTGGTGTGGTGGTCAGACCTGATCAATCACACTCCGTGCCTGCTCTGGTGGTCAGACTTGATCAATCACTCTCCTGGCCTGTTGTGGTGTGGTGGTCAGACCTGATTAATCACTCTCCTGGACTGCTCTGTTGCTCAGACCTGATCAATCACTCTCCTGGCCTGTTGTGGCGGTCAGACCTGATCAATCACTCTCCTGGCCTGTTGTGGTGGTCAGACTTGATCAATCACTCTCCTGGCATTCTCTGGTGGTCAGACCTGATCAATCACTCTACTGGCCTGTTGTGGTGGTCAGACCTGATCAATCACTCTCCTGGCCAGTTGTGGTGGTCAGACCTGATCAATCACTCTCCTGGCCTGCTGTGGTACTCATACCTGATCAATCACTCTCCTGGCCTGCTGTGGTGCTCAGACCTGATCAATCACTCTCCTGGCCTGTTGTGGTGGTCAGACCTGATCAATCACTCTCCTGGCCTGTTGTGGTGGTCAGACCCGATCAATCATTCTCCTGGCCTGCTGTGGTGCTCAGACCTGATCAATCACTCTCCTGGCCTGTTGTACTGTGGTGGTCAGACCTGATCAATCACTCTCCTGGCCTGCTGTGGTGGTCAGACCTGATCAATCAATCTCCTGGACTGTTGTGGTGTGGTGGTCAGACCTGATCAATCACTCTCCTGGCCTGTTGTGGTGGTCAGACCTGATCAATCACTCTCCTGGCCTGTTGTACTGTGGTGGTCAGACCTGATCAATCACTCTCCTGGCCTGTTGTACTGTGGTGGTCAGACTTGATCAATAACTCTCCTGGCCTGCTGTGGTGCTCAGACCTGATCAATCACTCTACTGGCCTGTTGTGGTGGTCAGACCTGATAAATCACTCTCCTGGCCTGTTGTACTGTGGTGGTCAGACCTGATCATTCACTCTCCTGGCCTGTTGTGGTGGTCAGACCTGATCAATCACTCTCCTGGCCTGTTGTGGTGGTCAGACCTGATCATTCACTTTCCTGGCCTGCTCTTGTGTGGTGGTCAGACCTGATCAATCACTCTCCTGGCCTGCTGTACTGTGGTGGTCAGACCTGATCAATCACTCTCCTGGCCTGTTGTGGTGGTCAGACCAGATCAATCACTCTACTGGCCTGTTGTGGTGGTCAGACCTGATCAATCACTCTCCTGGCCTGTTGTGGTGGTCAGATCTGATCAATCACTCTCCTGGCCTGATGTGGTGTGGTGGTCAGACCTGATCAATCACACTCCGTGCCTGCTCTGGTGGTCAGACCTGATCAATCACTCTCCTGGCCTGTTGTGGTGTGGTGGTCAGACCTGATCAATCACTCTCCTGGCCTGTTGTTGTGGGGTGGTCAGACCTGATCAATCACTCTACTGGCCTGTTTTGGTGGTCAGACCTGATCAATCACTCTCCTGGCCTGTTGTGGCGGTCAGACCTGATCAATCACTCTCCTGGCCTGTTGTGGTGGTCAGACTTGATCAATCACTCTCCTGGCATTCTCTGGTGGTCAGACCTGATCAATCACTCTACTGGCCTGTTGTGGTGGTCAGACCTGATCAATCACTCTCCTGGCCAGTTGTGGTGGTCAGACCTGATCAATCACTCTCCTGGCCAGCTGTGGTACTCATACCTGATCAATCACTCTCCTGGCCTGTTGTGGTGGTCAGACCCGATCAATCATTCTCCTGGCCTGTTGTGGTGGTCAGACCCGATCAATCATTCTCCCGGCCTGCTGTGGTCCTCAGACCTGATCAATCACTCTCCTGGCCTGTTGTACTGTGGTGGTCAGACCTGATCAATCACTCTCCTTGCCTGCTGTGGTACTCAGACCTGATCAATCTCTCTCCTGGACTGTTGTGGTGTGGTGGTCAGACCTGATCAATCACTCTCCTGGCCTGTTGTGGTGGTCAGACCTGATCAATCACTCTCCTGGCCTGTTGTACTGTTGTGGTCAGACCTGATCAATCACTCTCCTGGCCTGTTGTGGTGGTCAGACCTGATCAATCACTCTCCTGGCCTGTTGTGGTGGTCAGACCTGATCAATCACTCTCCTGGCCTGCTCTGGTGGTCAGACCTGATAAATCACTCTCCTGGCCTGCTGTGGTGGTCAGACCTGATCAATCACTCTCCTGGCCTGTTGTGGTGGTCAGACCTGATCAATCACTCTCCTGGCCTGTTGTACTGTGGTGGTCAGACCTGATCAATCACTCTCCTGGCCTGTTGTTCTGTGGTGGTCAGACTTGATCAATAACTTTCCTGGCCTGCTGTGGTGCTCAGACCTGATCAATAACTCGCCTGGCCTGATGTGGTGTGATGGTCAGACTTGATCAATAACTCTATTGGCCTGTTGTGGTGGTCAGACCTGATCAATCACTCTACTGGCCTGTTGTGGTGGTCAGACCTGATCAATCACTCTCCTGGCCTGTTGTGGTGGTCAGACTTGATCAATCACTCTCCTGGCCTGCTCTGGTGGTCAGACCTGATCAATCACTCTACTGGCCTGTTGTGGTGGTCAGACCTGATCAATCACTCTCCTGGCCAGTTGTGGTGGTCAGACCTGATCAATCACTCTCCTGGCCTGCTGTGGTACTCATACCTGATCAATCACTCTCCTGGCCTGTTGTGGTGGTCAGACCCGATCAATCATTCTCCTGGCCTGCTGTGGTGCTCAGACCTGATCAATCACTCTCCTGGCCTGTTGTACTTTGGTGGTCAGACCTGATCAATCACTCTCCTGGCCTGCTGTGGTACTCAGACCTGATCAATCACTCTCCTGGACTGTTGTGGTGTGGTGGTCAGACCTGATCAATCACTCTCCTGGCCTGTTGTGGTGGTCAGACCTGATCAATCACTCTCCTGGCCTGTTGTGGTGGTCAGACCTGATCAATCACTCTCCTGGCCTGTTGTGGTGGTCAGACCTGATCAATCACTCTCCTGGCCTGTTGTACTGTGGTGGTCAGACCTGATCAATAACTCTCCTGGCCTGCAATGGTGGTCAGACCTGATCAATCACTCTCCTGGCCTGTTGTACTGTTTTGGTCAGACCTGATCAATCACTCTCCTGGCCTGTTGTGGTGGTCAGACCTGATCAATCACTCTCCTGGCCTGTTGTACTGTGGTGGTCAGACCTGATCAATCACTCTCCTGGCCTGTTGTACTGTGGTGGTCAGACTTGATCCATCACTCTCCTGGCCTGCTCTGGTGGTCAGACCTGATCAATCACTCTACTGGCCTGTTGTGGTGGTCAGACCTGATCAATCACTCTCCTGGCCTGCTGTGGTACTCAGACCTGATCAATCACTCTCCTGGACTGTTGTACTGTGGTGGTCAGACCTGATCAATCACTCTCCTGGCCTGTTGTACTGTGGTGGTAAGACTTGATCAATAACTCTCCTGGCCTGCTGTGGTGCTCAGACCTGATCAATAACTCGCCTGGCCTGATGTGGTGTGATGGTGAGACTTGATCAATAACTCTACTGGCCTGTTGTGGTGGTCAGACCTGATCAATCACTCTACTGGCCTGTTGCGGTGGTCAGACCTGATCAATCACTCTCCTGGCCTGCTGTGGTGCTCAGACCTGATCAATCACTCTCATGGCCTGCTGTGGTACTCAGACGTGATCAATCACTCTCCTGGCCTGTTGTGGTGGTCAGACCTGATCAATCACACTCCTGGCCTGCTGTACTGTGGTGGTCAGACCTTATCAATCACTCTCCTGGCCTGTTGTGGTGGTCAGACCTGATCAATCACTCTCCTGGCCTGTTGTGGTGGTCAGACCTGATCAATCACTCTCCTGGCCTGTTGTGCTGGTCAGACCTGATCAATCACTCTCCTGGCCTGTTGTACTGTGGTGGTCAGACCTGATCAATAACTCTCCTGGCCTGCAATGGTGGTCAGACCTGATCAATCACACTCCTGGCCTGCTTTGGTGGTCAGACCTGATCAATCACTCTCCTGGCTCGTGGTGTGGTGGTCAGACCTGATCAATCACTCTCCTGGCCTGTTGTACTGTGGTGGTCAGACCTGATCAATCACTCTCCTTGCCTGCTGTGGTACTCAGACCTGATCAATCTCTCTCCTGGACTGTTGTGGTGTGGTGGTCAGACCTGATCAATCACTCTCCTGGCCTGTTGTGGTGGTCAGACCTGATCAATCACTCTCCTGGCCTGTTGTACTGTTGTGGTCAGACCTGATCAATCACTCTCCTGGCCTGTTGTGGTGGTCAGACCTGATCAATCACTCTCCTGGCCTGTTGTGGTGGTCAGACCTGATCAATCACTCTCCTGGCCTGCTCTGGTGGTCAGACCTGATAAATCACTCTCCTGGCCTGCTGTGGTGGTCGGACCTGATCAATCACTCTCCTGGCCTGTTGTGGTGGTCAGACCTGATCAATCACTCTCCTGGCCTGTTGTACTGTGGTGGTCAGACCTGATCAATCACTCTCCTGGCCTGTTGTTCTGTGGTGGTCAGACTTGATCAATAACTTTCCTGGCCTGCTGTGGTGCTCAGACCTGATCAATAACTCGCCTGGCCTGATGTGGTGTGATGGTCAGACTTGATCAATAACTCTACTGGCCTGTTGTGGTGGTCAGACCTGATCAATCACTCTACTGGCCTGTTGTGGTGGTCAGACTTGATCAATCACTCTCCTGGCCTGCTCTGGTGGTCAGACCTGATCAATCACTCTACTGGCCTGTTGTGGTGGTCAGACCTGATCAATCACTCTCCTGGCCAGTTGTGGTGGTCAGACCTGATCAATCACTCTCCTGGCCTGCTGTGGTACTCATACCTGATCAATCACTCTCCTGGCCTGTTGTGGTGGTCAGACCCGATCAATCATTCTCCTGGCCTGCTGTGGTGCTCAGACCTGATCAATCACTCTCCTGGCCTGTTGTACTTTGGCGGTCAGACCTGATCAATCACTCTCCTGGCCTGCTGTGGTACTCAGACCTGATCAATCACTCTCCTGGACTGTTGTGGTGTGGTGGTCAGACCTGATCAATCACTCTCCTGGCCTGTTGTGGTGGTCAGACCTGATCAATCACTCTCCTGGCCTGTTGTGGTGGTCAGACCTGATCAATCACTCTCCTGGCCTGTTGTGGTGGTCAGACCTGATCAATCACTCTCCTGGCCTGTTGTACTGTGGTGGTCAGACCTGGTCAATAACTCTCCTGGCCTGCAATGGTGGTCAGACCTGATCAATCACTCTCCTGGCCTGTTGTACTGTTTTGGTCAGACCTGATCAATCACTCTCCTGGCCTGTTGTGGTGGTCAGACCTGATCAATCACTCTCCTGGCCTGTTGTACTGTGGTGGTCAGACCTGATCAATCACTCTCCTGGCCTGTTGTACTGTGGTGGTCAGACTTGATCCATCACTCTCCTGGCCTGCTCTGGTGGTCAGACCTGATCAATCACTCTACTGGCCTGTTGTGGTGGTCAGACCTGATCAATCACTCTCCTGGCCTGCTGTGGTACTCAGACCTGATCAATCACTCTCCTGGACTGTTGTACTGTGGTGGTCAGACCTGATCAATCACTCTCCTGGCCTGTTGTACTGTGGTGGTAAGACTTGATCAATAACTCTCCTGGCCTGCTGTGGTGCTCGGACCTGATCAATAACTCGCCTGGCCTGATGTGGTGTGATGGTGAGACTTGATCAATAACTCTACTGGCCTGTTGTGGTGGTCAGACCTGATCAATCACTCTACTGGCCTGTTGCGGTGGTCAGACCTGATCAATCACTCTCCTGGCCTGCTGTGGTGCTCAGACCTGATCAATCACTCTCATGGCCTGCTGTGGTACTCAGACGTGATCAATCACTCTCCTGGCCTGTTGTGGTGGTCAGACCTGATCAATCACACTCCTGGCCTGCTGTACTGTGGTGGTCAGACCTTATCAATCACTCTCCTGGCCTGTTGTGGTGGTCAGACCTGATCAATCACTCTCCTGGCCTGTTGTGGTGGTCAGACCTGATCAATCACTCTCCTGGCCTGTTGTGCTGGTCAGACCTGATCAATCACTCTCCTGGCCTGTTGTACTGTGGTGGTCAGACCTGATCAATAACTCTCCTGGCCTGCAATGGTGGTCAGACCTGATCAATCACACTCCTGGCCTGCTCTGGTGGTCAGACCTGATCAATCACACTCCTGGCCTGCTCTGGTGGTCAGACCTGATCAATCACTCTCCTGGCTCGTTGTGGTGTGGTGGTCAGACCTGATCAATCACTCTCCTGCTCTGGTGCTCAGACCTGATCAATCACTCTCCTGGCCTGCTCTGGTGGTCAGACCTGATCAATCACTCTACTGGCCTGTTGTGGTGGTCGGACCTGATCAATAACTCTCCTGGCCTGTTGTTGTGGGGAGGTCAGACCTGATCAATCACTCTCCTGGCCTGCTGTGGTGGTCAGACCAGATTAATCACTCTCCTGGCCTGCTCTGGTGGTCAGACCTGATCAATCACTCTCCTGGCCTGTTGTGGTGGTCAGACCTGATCAATCATTGTCCTGGCCTGCTCTGGTTGTCAGACCTGATCAATCACTCTACTGGCCTGTTGTACTGTGGTGGTCAGACCTGATCAATCACTCTCCTGGCCTGTTGTACTGTGGTGGTCAGACCTGATCAATCACTCTCCTGGCCTATTGTGGTGGTCAGACCAGATCAATCACTCTACTGGCCTGTTGTGGTGGTCAGAACTGATCAATCACTCTCCTGGCCTGTTGTACTGTGGTGGTCAGACCTGATCAATCACTCTCCTGGCCTGTTGTACTGTGGTGGTCAGACCTGATCAATCACTCTCCTGGCCTGTTGTGGTGGTCAGACCTGATCAATCACTCTCCTGGCCTGTTGTGGTGGTCAGACCTGATCAATCACACTCCTGGCCTGCTGTACTGTGGTGGTCAGACCTTATCAATCACTCTCCTGGCCTGTTGTGGTGGTCAGACCTGATCAATCACTCTCCTGGCCTGTTGTGGTGGTCAGACCTGATCAATCACTCTCCTGGCCTGTTGTGCTGGTCAGACCTGATCAATCACTCTCCTGGCCTGTTGTACTGTGGTGGTCAGACCTGATCAATAACTCTCCTGGCCTGCAATGGTGGTCAGACCTGATCAATCACACTCCTGGCCTGCTCTGGTGGTCAGACCTGATCAATCACTCTCCTGGCTCGTTGTGGTGTGGTGGTCAGACCTGATCAATCACTCTCCTACTCTGGTGGTCAGACCTGATCAATCACACTCCTGGCCTGCTCTGGTGGTCAGACCTGATCAATCACTCTCCTGGCTCGTTGTGGTGTGGTGGTCAGACCTGATCAATCACTCTCCTGCTCTGGTGCTCAGACCTGATCAATCACTCTCCTGGCCTGCTCTGGTGGTCAGACCTGATCAATCACTCTCCTGGCCTGTTGTACTGTGGTGGTCGGACCTGATCAATCACTCTCCTGGCCTGTTGTACTGTGGTGGTCAGACTTGATCCATCACTCTCCTGGCCTGCTCTGGTGGTCAGACCTGATCAATCACTCTACTGGCCTGTTGTGGTGGTCAGACCTGATCAATCACTCTCCTGGCCTGCTGTGGTACTCAGACCTGATCAATCACTCTCCTGGACTGTTGTACTGTGGTGGTCAGACCTGATCAATCACTCTCCTGGCCTGTTGTACTGTGGTGGTAAGACTTGATCAATAACTCTCCTGGCCTGCTGTGGTGCTCAGACCTGATCAATAACTCGCCTGGCCTGATGTGGTGTGATGGTGAGACTTGATCAACAACTCTACTGGCCTGTTGTGGTGGTCAGACCTGATCAATCACTCTACTGGCCTGTTGCGGTGGTCAGACCTGATCAATCACTCTCCTGGCCTGCTGTGGTGCTCAGACCTGATCAATCACTCTCATGGCCTGCTGTGGTACTCAGACGTGATCAATCACTCTCCTGGCCTGTTGTGGTGGTCAGACCTGATCAATCACACTCCTGGCCTGCTGTACTGTGGTGGTCAGACCTTATCAATCACTCTCCTGGCCTGTTGTGGTGGTCAGACCTAATCAATCACTCTCCTGGCCTGTTGTGGTGGTCAGACCTGATCAATCACTCTCCTGGCCTGTTGTGGTGGTCAGACCTGATCAATCACCCTCCTGGCCTGTTGTGCTGGTCAGACCTGATCAATCACTCTCCTGGCCTGTTGTACTGTGGTGGTCAGACCTGATCAATAACTCTCCTGGCCTGCAATGGTGGTCAGACCTGATCAATCACACTCCTGGCCTGCTCTGGTGGTCAGACCTGATCAATCACTCTCCTGGCTCGTTGTGGTGTGGTGGTCAGACCTGATCAATCACTCTCCTGCTCTGGTGGTCAGACCTGATCAATCACACTCCTGGCCTGCTCTGGTGGTCAGACCTGATCAATCACTCTCCTGGCTCGTTGTGGTGTGGTGGTCAGACCTGATCAATCACTCTCCTGCTCTGGTGCTCAGACCTGATCAATCACTCTCCTGGCCTGCTCTGGTGGTCAGACCTGATCAATCACTCTACTGGCCTGTTGTGGTGGTCAGACCTGATCAATAACTCTCCTGGCCTGTTGTTGTGGGGAGGTCAGACCTGATCAATCACTCTCCTGGCCTGCTGTGGTGGTCAGACCAGATTAATCACTCTCCTGGCCTGCTCTGGTGGTCAGACCTGATCAATCACTCTCCTGGCCTGTTGTGGTGGTCAGACCTGATCAATCATTGTCCTGGCCTGCTCTGGTTGTCAGACCTGATCAATCACTCTACTGGCCTGTTGTACTGTGGTGGTCAGACCTGATCAATCACTCTCCTGGCCTGTTGTACTGTGGTGGTCAGACCTGATCAATCACTCTCCTGGCCTATTGTGGTGGTCAGACCAGATCAATCACTCTACTGGCCTGTTGTGGTGGTCAGAACTGATCAATCATTCTCCTGGCCTGTTGTACTGTGGTGGTCAGACCTGATCAATCACTCTCCTGGCCTGTTGTACTGTGGTGGTCAGACCTGATCAATCACTCTCCTGGCCTGTTGTGGTGGTCAGACCTGATCAATCACTCTCCTGGCCTGTTGTGGTGGTCAGACCTGATCAATCACACTCCTGGCCTGCTGTACTGTGGTGGTCAGACCTTATCAATCACTCTCCTGGCCTGTTGTGGTGGTCAGACCTGATCAATCACTCTCCTGGCCTGTTGTGGTGGTCAGACCTGATCAATCACTCTCCTGGCCTGTTGTGCTGGTCAGACCTGATCAATCACTCTCCTGCCTGTTGTACTGTGGTGGTCAGACCTGATCAATCACTCTACTGGCCTGTTGTGGTGGTCAGAACTGATCAATCATTCTCCTGGCCTGTTGTACTGTGGTGGTCAGACCTGATCAATCACTCTCCTGGCCTGTTGTACTGTGGTGGTCAGACCTGATCAATCACTCTCCTGGCCTGTTGTGGTGGTCAGACCTGATCAATCACTCTCCTGGCCTGTTGTGGTGGTCAGACCTGATCAATCACACTCCTGGCCTGCTGTACTGTGGTGGTCAGACCTTATCAATCACTCTCCTGGCCTGTTGTGGTGGTCAGACCTGATCAATCACTCTCCTGGCCTGTTGTGGTGGTCAGACCTGATCAATCACTCTCCTGGCCTGTTGTGCTGGTCAGACCTGATCAATCACTCTCCTGGCCTGTTGTACTGTGGTGGTCAGACCTGATCAATAACTCTCCTGGCCTGCAATGGTGGTCAGACCTGATCAATCACACTCCTGGCCTGCTCTGGTGGTCAGACCTGATCAATCACTCTCCTGGCTCGTTGTGGTGTGGTGGTCAGACCTGATCAATCACTCTCCTGCTCTGGTGGTCAGACCTGATCAATCACACTCCTGGCCTGCTCTGGTGGTCAGACCTGATCAATCACTCTCCTGGCTCGTTGTGGTGTGGTGGTCAGACCTGATCAATCACTCTCCTGCTCTGGTGCTCAGACCTGATCAATCACTCTCCTGGCCTGCTCTGGTGGTCAGACCTGATCAATCACTCTCCTGGCCTGTTGTACTGTGGTGGTCAGACCTGATCAATCACTCTCCTGGCCTGTTGTACTGTGGTGGTCAGACTTGATCCATCACTCTCCTGGCCTGCTCTGGTGGTCAGACCTGATCAATCACTCTACTGGCCTGTTGTGGTGGTCAGACCTGATCAATCACTCTCCTGGCCTGCTGTGGTACTCAGACCTGATCAATCACTCTCCTGGACTGTTGTACTGTGGTGGTCAGACCTGATCAATCACTCTCCTGGCCTGTTGTACTGTGGTGGTAAGACTTGATCAATAACTCTCCTGGCCTGCTGTGGTGCTCAGACCTGATCAATAACTCGCCTGGCCTGATGTGGTGTGATGGTGAGACTTGATCAATAACTCTACTGGCCTGTTGTGGTGGTCAGACCTGATCAATCACTCTACTGGCCTGTTGCGGTGGTCAGACCTGATCAATCACTCTCCTGGCCTGCTGTGGTGCTCAGACCTGATCAATCACTCTCATGGCCTGCTGTGGTACTCAGACGTGATCAATCACTCTCCTGGCCTGTTGTGGTGGTCAGACCTGATCAATCACACTCCTGGCCTGCTGTACTGTGGTGGTCAGACCTTATCAATCACTCTCCTGGCCTGTTGTGGTGGTCAGACCTGATCAATCACTCTCCTGGCCTGTTGTGGTGGTCAGACCTGATCAATCACTCTCCTGGCCTGTTGTGCTGGTCAGACCTGATCAATCACTCTCCTGGCCTGTTGTACTGTGGTGGTCAGACCTGATCAATAACTCTCCTGGCCTGCAATGGTGGTCAGACCTGATCAATCACACTCCTGGCCTGCTCTGGTGGTCAGACCTGATCAATCACTCTCCTGGCTCGTTGTGGTGTGGTGGTCAGACCTGATCAATCACTCTCCTGCTCTGGTGGTCAGACCTGATCAATCACACTCCTGGCCTGCTCTGGTGGTCAGACCTGATCAATCACTCTCCTGGCTCGTTGTGGTGTGGTGGTCAGACCTGATCAATCACTCTCCTGCTCTGGTGCTCAGACCTGATCAATCACTCTCCTGGCCTGCTCTGGTGGTCAGACCTGATCAATCACTCTACTGGCCTGTTGTGGTGGTCAGACCTGATCAATAACTCTCCTGGCCTGTTGTTGTGGGGAGGTCAGACCTGATCAATCACTCTCCTGGCCTGCTGTGGTGGTCAGACCAGATTAATCACTCTCCTGGCCTGCTCTGGTGGTCAGACCTGATCAATCACTCTCCTGGCCTGTTGTGGTGGTCAGACCTGATCAATCATTGTCCTGGCCTGCTCTGGTTGTCAGACCTGATCAATCACTCTACTGGCCTGTTGTACTGTGGTGGTCAGACCTGATCAATCACTCTCCTGGCCTGTTGTACTGTGGTGGTCAGACCTGATCAATCACTCTCCTGGCCTATTGTGGTGGTCGGACCAGATCAATCACTCTACTGGCCTGTTGTGGTGGTCAGAACTGATCAATCACTCTCCTGGCCTGTTGTACTGTGGTGGTCAGACCTGATCAATCACTCTCCTGGCCTGTTGTACTGTGGTGGTCAGACCTGATCAATCACTCTCCTGGCCTGTTGTGGTGGTCAGACCTGATCAATCACTCTCCTGGCCTGTTGTGGTGGTCAGACCTGATCAATCACACTCCTGGCCTGCTGTACTGTGGTGGTCAGACCTTATCAATCACTCTCCTGGCCTGTTGTGGTGGTCAGACCTGATCAATCACTCTCCTGGCCTGTTGTGGTGGTCAGACCTGATCAATCACTCTCCTGGCCTGTTGTGCTGGTCAGACCTGATCAATCACTCTCCTGGCCTGTTGTACTGTGGTGGTCAGACCTGATCAATAACTCTCCTGGCCTGCAATGGTGGTCAGACCTGATCAATCACACTCCTGGCCTGCTCTGGTGGTCAGACCTGATCAATCACTCTCCTGGCTCGTTGTGGTGTGGTGGTCAGACCTGATCAATCACTCTCCTGCTCTGGTGGTCAGACCTGATCAATCACACTCCTGGCCTGCTCTGGTGGTCAGACCTGATCAATCACTCTCCTGGCTCGTTGTGGTGTGGTGGTCAGACCTGATCAATCACTCTCCTGCTCTGGTGCTCAGACCTGATCAATCACTCTCCTGGCCTGCTCTGGTGGTCAGACCTGATCAATCACTCTACTGGCCTGTTGTGGTGGTCAGACCTGATCAATAACTCTCCTGGCCTGTTGTTGTGGGGAGGTCAGACCTGATCAATCACTCTCCTGGCCTGCTGTGGTGGTCAGACCAGATTAATCACTCTCCTGGCCTGCTCTGGTGGTCAGACCTGATCAATCACTCTCCTGGCCTGTTGTGGTGGTCAGACCTGATCAATCATTGTCCTGGCCTGCTCTGGTTGTCAGACCTGATCAATCACTCTACTGGCCTGTTGTACTGTGGTGGTCAGACCTGATCAATCACTCTCCTGGCCTGTTGTACTGTGGTGGTCAGACCTGATCAATCACTCTCCTGGCCTATTGTGGTGGTCAGACCAGATCAATCACTCTACTGGCCTGTTGTGGTGGTCAGAACTGATCAATCACTCTCCTGGCCTGTTGTACTGTGGTGGTCAGACCTGATCAATCACTCTCCTGGCCTGTTGTACTGTGGTGGTCAGACCTGATCAATCACTCTCCTGGCCTGTTGTGGTGGTCAGACCTGATCAATCACTCTCCTGGCCTGTTGTGGTGGTCAGACCTGATCAATCACTCTCCTGGCCTGCTCTGGTGGTCAGACCTGATCAATCACTCTCCTGGCCTGTTGTGGTGGTCTTACCTGATCAATCACTCTCCTGGCCTGTTGTGGTGTGGTGGTCAGACCTGATCAATCACTCTACTGGCCTGTTGTGGTGTGGTGGTCAGACCTGATCAATCACTCTCCTGGCCTGCTCTGGTGGTCAGACCTGATCAATCACTCTCCTGGCCTGTTGTGGTGTGGTGGTCAGACCTGATCAATCACTCTCCTGGCCTGCTCTGGTGGTCAGACCTGATCAATCACTCTCCTGGCCTGTTGTGGTGGTCAGACCAGATCAATCACTCTACTGGCCTGTTGTGGTGTGGTGGTCAGACCTGATCAATCACTCTCCTGGCCTGCTCTGGTGGTCAGACCTGATCAATCACTCTCCTGGCCTGTTGTGGTGGTCAGATCTGATCAATCACTCTCCTGGCCTGTTGTGGTGGTCAGACCTGATCAATAACTCTCCTGGCCTGCTGTGGTACTCAGACCTGATCAATCACTCTCCTGGCCTGTTGTGGTGGTAAGACCTGATAAATCACTCTCCTGGCCTGTTGTGGTGGTCAGACCTGATCAATCACTCTCCTGGCCTGCTGTACTGTGGTGGTCAGACCTGATCAATCACTCTCCTGGCCTGCAATGGTGGTCAGACCTGATCAATCACACTCCTGGCCTGCTCTGGTGGTCAGACCTGATCAATCACTCTCCTGGCTCGTTGTGGTGTGGTGGTCAGACCTGATCAATCACTCTCCTGCTCTGGTGGTCAGACCTGATCAATCACACTCCTGGCCTGCTCTGGTGGTCAGACCTGATCAATCACTCTCCTGGCCTGTTGTTGTGGGGAGGTCAGACCTGATCAATCACTCTCCTGGCCTGCTGTGGTGGTCAGACCAGATTAATCACTCTCCTGGCCTGTTGTGGTGGTCAGAACTGATCAATCACTCTCCTGGCCTGTTGTGGTGTGGTGGTCAGATCTGATGGATCACTCTCCTGGCCTGCTGTACTGTGGTGGTCAGACCTGATCAATCACTCTCCTGGCCTGTTGTGGTGGTCAGACCTGATCAATCACTCTCCTGGCCTGTTGTACTGTGGTGGTCAGATCTGATCAATCACTCTCCTGGCCTGTTGTACTGTGGTGGTCAGACTTGATCCATCACTCTCCTGGCCTGCTCTGGTGGTCAGACCTGATCAATCACTCTACTGGCCTGTTGTGGTGGTCAGACCTGATAAATCACTCTCCTGGCCTGCTGTGGTGGTCAGACCTGATCAATCACTCTCCTGGCCTGTTGTGGTGGTCAGACCTGATCAATCACTCTCCTGGCCTGTTGTACTGTGGTGGTCAGACCTGATCAATCACTCTCCTGGCCTGTTGTACTGTGGTGGTCAGACTTGATCAATAACTCTCCTGGCCTGCTGTGGTGCTCAGACCTGATCAATAACTCGCCTGGCCTGATGTGGTGTGATGGTCAGACTTGATCAATAACTCTACTGGCCTGTTGTGGTGGTCAGACCTGATCAATCACTCTCCTGGCCTGCTGTGGTACTCAGATGTGATCAATCACTCTCCTGGCCTGTTGTGGTGGTCAGACCTGATCAATCACACTCCTGGCCTGCTGTACTGTGGTGGTCAGACCTTATCAATCACTCTCCTGGCCTGTTGTGGTGGTCAGACCTGATCAATCACTCTCCTGGCCTGTTGTGGTGGTCAGACCTGATCAATCACTCTCCTGGCGTGTTGTGGTGGTCAGACCTGATCAATCACTCTCCTGGCCTGTTGTGGTGGTCAGACCTGATCAATCACCCTCCTGGCCTGTTGTACTGTGGTGGTCAGACCTGATCAATAACTCTCCTGGCCTGCAATGGTGGTCAGACCTGATCAATCACTCTCCTGGCCTGCTCTGGTGGTCAGACCTGATCAATCACTCTCCTGGCTCGTTGTGGTGTGGTGGTCAGACCTGATCAATCACTCTCCTGGCCTGTTGTACTGTGGTGGTCAGACCTGATCAATCACTCTCTTGGCCTGTTGTGGTGGTCAGACCTGATCAATCACTCTTCTGGCCTGTTGTGGTGGTCAGACCTGATCAACCACTCTCCTGGCCTGCTCTGGTGGTCAGACCTGATCAATCACTCTACTGGCCTGTTGTGGTGGTCAGACCTGATCAATCACTCTCCTGGCCTGTTGTGGTGGTCAGACCTGATCAATCACTCTCCTTGCCTGTTGTGGTGGTCAGACCTGATCAATCACTCTCCTGGCCTGTTGTGGTGGTCAGACCTGATCAATCTCTCTCCTGGCCTGCTCTGGTGGTCAGACCTGATCAATCA
Organism: Salmo salar; assembly: GCF_905237065.1. NCBI lineage: Eukaryota > Metazoa > Chordata > Actinopteri > Salmoniformes > Salmonidae > Salmo > Salmo salar. Next base: position 170,536,959 of record NC_059442.1, on the reverse strand, counting down.
CTCTCCTGGCCTGTTGTGGTGTGGTGGTCAGATCTGATGGATCACTCTCCTGGCCTGCTGTACTGTGGTGGTCAGACCTGATCAATCACTCTCCTGGCCTGTTGTGGTGGTCAGACCAGATCAATCACTCTACTGGCCTGTTGTGGTGTGGTGGTCAGACCTGATCAATCACTCTCCTGGCCTGCTCTGGTGGTCAGACCTGATCAATCACTCTCCTGGCCTGTTGTGGTGTGGTGGTCAGATCTGTTGGATCACTCTCCTGGCCTGCTGTACTGTGGTGGTCAGACCTGATCAATCACTCTCCTGGCCTGTTGTGGTGGTCAGACCTGATCAATCACTCTCCTGGCCTGTTGTGGTGGTCAGATCTGATCAATCACTCTCCTGGCCTGTTGTGGTGGTCAGACCTGATCAGTCACTCTCCTGGCCTGTTGTGGTGGTAAGACCTGATCAATCACTCTCCTGGCCTGTTGTGGTGGTCAGACCTGATCAATCACTCTCCTGGCCTGCTCTTGTGTGGTGGTCAGACCTGATCAATCACTCTCCTGGCCTGTTGTGGTGGTCAGACCAGATCAATCACTCTACTGGCCTGTTGTGGTGGTCAGAACTGATCAATCACTCTCCTGGCCTGTTGTACTGTGGTGGTCAGACCTGATCAATCACTCTCCTGGCCTGTTGTACTGTGGTGGTCAGACCTGATCAATCACTCTACTGGCCTGTTGTGGTGGTCAGACCTGATAAATCACTCTCCTGGCCTGCTGTGGTGGTCAGACCTGATCAATCACTCTCCTGGCCTGTTGTACTGTGGTGGTCAGACCTGATCAATCACTCTCCTGGCCTGTTGTGGTGGTCAGACCTGATCAATCACTCTCCTGGCCTGTTGTACTGTGGTGGTCAGACCTGATCAATCACTCTCCTGGCCTGTTGTACTGTGGTGGTCAGACTTGATCCATCACTCTCCTGGCCTGCTCTGGTGGTCAGACCTGATCAATCACTCTACTGGCCTGTTGTGATGGTCAGACCTGATAAATCACTCTCCTGGCCTGCTGTGGTGGTCAGACCTGATCAATCACTCTCCTGGCCTGTTGTGGTATTCAGACCTAATCAATCACTCTCCTGGCCTGTTGTACTGTGGTGGTCAGACCTGATCAATCACTCTCCTGGCCTGTTGTACTGTGGTGGTCAGACCTGATCAATCACTCTCCTGGCCTGTTGTGGTGGTCAGACCTAATCAATCACTCTCCTGGCCTGTTGTACTGTGGTGGTCAGACTTGATCAATAACTCTCCTGGCCTGCTGTGGTGCTCAGACCTGATCAATAACTCTACTGGCCTGTTGTGGTGGTCAGACCTGATCAATCACTCTACTGGCCTGTTGTGGTGGTCAGACCTGATCAATCACTATCCTGGCCTGCTGTGGTGCTCAGACCTGATCAATCACTCTCCTGGCCTGCTGTGGTACTCAGACCTGATCAATCACTCTCCTGGCCTGTTGTGGTGGTCAGACCTGATCAATCACACTCCTTGCCTGCTGTACTGTGGTGGTCAGACCTTATCAATCACTCTCCTGGCCTGTTGTGGTGGTCAGACCTGATCAATCCCTCTCCTGGCCTGTTGTGGTGGTCAGACCTGATCAATCACTCTCCTGGCCTGTTGTGGTGGTCAGACCTGATCAATCACTCTCCTGGCCTGTTGTACTGTGGTGGTCAGACCTGATCAATAACTCTCCTGGCCTGCAATGGTGGTCAGACCTGATCAATCACTCTCCTGGCTCGTTGTGGTGTGGTGGTCAGACCTGATCAATCACTCTCCTGCTCTGGTGCTCAGACCTGATCAATCACTCTCCTGGCCTGCTCTGGTGGTCAGACCTGATCAATCACTCTACTGGCCTGTTGTGGTGGTCAGACCTGATCAATCACTCTCCTGGCCTGTTGTTGTGGGGTGGTCAGACCTGATCAATCACTCTCCTGGCCTGCTGTGGTGGTCAGACCAGATTAATCACTCTCCTGGCCTGTTGTGGTGGTCAGACCTGATCAATCACTCTCCTGGCCTGTTGTGGTGGTCAGACCAGATCAATCACTCTCCTGGCCTGTTGTGGTGGTCAGACCTGATCAATCACTCTCCTGGCCTGTTGTGGTGGTCAGATCTGATCAATCACTCTCCTGGCCTGATGTGCTGTGGTGGTCAGACCTGATCAATCACACTCCTGGCCTGCTCTGGTGGTCAGACCTGATCAATCACTCTCCTGGCCTGTTGTGGTGTGGTGGTCAGACCTGATCAATCACTCTCCTGGCCTGCTCTGGTGCTCAGACCTGATCAATCACTCTCCTGGCCTGTTGTGGCGGTCAGACCTGATCAATCACTCTCCTGGCCTGTTGTGGTGGTCAGACTTGATCAATCACTCTCCTGGCTTGTTGTGGTGGTCAGACCCGATCAATCATTCTCCTGGCCTGCTGTGGTGCTCAGACCTGATCAATCACTCTCCTGGCCTGTTGTACTGTGGTGGTCAGACCTGATCAATCACACTCCTGGCCTGCTCTGGTGGTCAGACCTGATCAATCACTCTCCTGGCTCGTTGTGGTGTGGTGGTCAGACCTGATCAATCACTCTCCTGCTCTGGTGGTCAGACCTGATCAATCACACTCCTGGCCTGCTCTGGTGGTCAGACCTGATCAATCACTCTCCTGGCTCGTTGTGGTGTGGTGGTCAGACCTGATCAATCAGTCTCCTGCTCTGGTGCTCAGACCTGATCAATCACTCTCCTGGCCTGCTCTGGTGGTCAGACCTGATCAATCACTCTCCTGGCCTGTTGTGGTGGTCAGACCTGATCAATCACACTCCTTGCCTGCTGTACTGTGGTGGTCAGACCTTATCAATCACTCTCCTGGCCTGTTGTGGTGGTCAGACCTGATCAATCCCTCTCCTGGCCTGTTGTGGTGGTCAGACCTGATCAATCACTCTCCTGGCCTGTTGTGGTGGTCAGACCTGATCAATCACTCTCCTGGCCTGTTGTACTGTGGTGGTCAGACCTGATCAATAACTCTCCTGGCCTGCAATGGTGGTCAGACCTGATCAATCACACTCCTGGCCTGCTCTGGTTGTCAGACCTGATCAATCACTCTCCTGGCTCGTTGTGGTGTGGTGGTCAGACCTGATCAATCACTCTCCTGCTCTGGTGCTCAGACCTGATCAATCACTCTCCTGGCCTGCTCTGGTGGTCAGACCTGATCAATCACTCTACTGGCCTGTTGTGGTGGTCAGACCTGATCAATCACTCTCCTGGCCTGTTGTTGTGGGGTGGTCAGACCTGATCAATCACTCTCCTGGCCTGCTGTGGTGGTCAGACCAGATTAATCACTCTCCTGGCCTGTTGTGGTGGTCAGACCTGATCAATCACTCTCCTGGCCTGTTGTGGTGGTCAGACCAGATCAATCACTCTCCTGGCCTGTTGTGGTGGTCAGACCTGATCAATCACTCTCCTGGCCTGTTGTGGTGGTCAGATCTGATCAATCACTCTCCTGGCCTGATGTGCTGTGGTGGTCAGACCTGATCAATCACACTCCTGGCCTGCTCTGGTGGTCAGACCTGATCAATCACTCTCCTGGCCTGTTGTGGTGTGGTGGTCAGACCTGATCAATCACTCTCCTGGCCTGCTCTGGTGCTCAGACCTGATCAATCACTCTCCTGGCCTGTTGTGGTGGTCAGACCTGATCAATCACTCTCCTGGCCTGCTGTACTGTGGTGGTCAGACCTGATCAATCACTCTCCTGGCCTGCAATGGTGGTCAGACCTGATCAATCACACTCCTGGCCTGCTCTGGTGGTCAGACCTGATCAATCACTCTCCTGGCTCGTTGTGGTGTGGTGGTCAGACCTGATCAATCACTCTCCTGCTCTGGTGGTCAGACCTGATCAATCACACTCCTGGCCTGCTCTGGTGGTCAGACCTGATCAATCACTCTCCTGGCCTGTTGTTGTGGGGAGGTCAGACCTGATCAATCACTCTCCTGGCCTGCTGTGGTGGTCAGACCAGATTAATCACTCTCCTGGCCTGTTGTGGTGGTCAGAACTGATCAATCACTCTCCTGGCCTGTTGTGGTGTGGTGGTCAGATCTGATGGATCACTCTCCTGGCCTGCTGTACTGTGGTGGTCAGACCTGATCAATCACTCTCCTGGCCTGTTGTGGTGGTCAGACCTGATCAATCACTCTCCTGGCCTGTTGTACTGTGGTGGTCAGACCTGATCAATCACTCTCCTGGCCTGTTGTACTGTGGTGGTCAGACTTGATCCATCACTCTCCTGGCCTGCTCTGGTGGTCAGACCTGATCAATCACTCTACTGGCCTGTTGTGGTGGTCAGACCTGATAAATCACTCTCCTGGCCTGCTGTGGTGGTCAGACCTGATCAATCACTCTCCTGGCCTGTTGTGGTGGTCAGACCTGATCAATCACTCTCCTGGCCTGTTGTACTGTGGTGGTCAGACCTGATCAATCACTCTCCTGGCCTGTTGTACTGTGGTGGTCAGACTTGATCAATAACTCTCCTGGCCTGCTGTGGTGCTCAGACCTGATCAATAACTCGCCTGGCCTGATGTGGTGTGATGGTCAGACTTGATCAATAACTCTACTGGCCTGTTGTGGTGGTCAGACCTGATCAATCACTCTCCTGGCCTGCTGTGGTACTCAGATGTGATCAATCACTCTCCTGGCCTGTTGTGGTGGTCAGACCTGATCAATCACACTCCTGGCCTGCTGTACTGTGGTGGTCAGACCTTATCAATCACTCTCCTGGCCTGTTGTGGTGGTCAGACCTGATCAATCACTCTCCTGGCCTGTTGTGGTGGTCAGACCTGATCAATCACTCTCCTGGCGTGTTGTGGTGGTCAGACCTGATCAATCACTCTCCTGGCCTGTTGTGGTGGTCAGACCTGATCAATCACCCTCCTGGCCTGTTGTACTGTGGTGGTCAGACCTGATCAATAACTCTCCTGGCCTGCAATGGTGGTCAGACCTGATCAATCACACTCCTGGCCTGCTCTGGTGGTCAGACCTGATCAATCACTCTCCTGGCTCGTTGTGGTGTGGTGGTCAGACCTGATCAATCACTCTCCTGGCCTGTTGTACTGTGGTGGTCAGACCTGATCAATCACTCTCTTGGCCTGTTGTGGTGGTCAGACCTGATCAATCACTCTTCTGGCCTGTTGTGGTGGTCAGACCTGATCAACCACTCTCCTGGCCTGCTCTGGTGGTCAGACCTGATCAATCACTCTACTGGCCTGTTGTGGTGGTCAGACCTGATCAATCACTCTCCTGGCCTGTTGTGGTGGTCAGACCTGATCAATCACTCTCCTTGCCTGTTGTGGTGGTCAGACCTGATCAATCACTCTCCTGGCCTGTTGTGGTGGTCAGACCTGATCAATCTCTCTCCTGGCCTGCTCTGGTGGTCAGACCTGATCAATCACTCTCCTGGCCTGTTGTGGTGTGGTGGTCAGATCTGATGGATCACTCTCCTGGCCTGCTGTACTGTGGTGGTCAGACCTGATCAATCACTCTCCTGGCCTGTTGTGGTGGTCAGACCAGATCAATCACTCTACTGGCCTGTTGTGGTGTGGTGGTCAGACCTGATCAATCACTCTCCTGGCCTGTTGTGGTGGTCAGACCTGATCAATCACACTCCTGGCCTGCTGTACTGTGGTGGTCAGACCTTATCAATCACTCTCCTGGCCTGTTGTGGTGGTCAGACCTGATCAATCACTCTCCTGGCCTGTTGTGGTGGTCAGACCTGATCAATCACTCTCCTGGCGTGTTGTGGTGGTCAGACCTGATCAATCACTCTCCTGGCCTGTTGTGGTGGTCAGACCTGATCAATCACCCTCCTGGCCTGTTGTACTGTGGTGGTCAGACCTGATCAATAACTCTCCTGGCCTGCAATGGTGGTCAGACCTGATCAATCACACTCCTGGCCTGCTCTGGTGGTCAGACCTGATCAATCACTCTCCTGGCTCGTTGTGGTGTGGTGGTCAGACCTGATCAATCACTCTCCTGGCCTGTTGTACTGTGGTGGTCAGACCTGATCAATCACTCTCTTGGCCTGTTGTGGTGGTCAGACCTGATCAATCACTCTTCTGGCCTGTTGTGGTGGTCAGACCTGATCAACCACTCTCCTGGCCTGCTCTGGTGGTCAGACCTGATCAATCACTCTACTGGCCTGTTGTGGTGGTCAGACCTGATCAATCACTCTCCTGGCCTGTTGTGGTGGTCAGACCTGATCAATCACTCTCCTTGCCTGTTGTGGTGGTCAGACCTGATCAATCACTCTCCTGGCCTGTTGTGGTGGTCAGACCTGATCAATCTCTCTCCTGGCCTGCTCTGGTGGTCAGACCTGATCAATCACTCTCCTGGCCTGTTGTGGTGTGGTGGTCAGATCTGATGGATCACTCTCCTGGCCTGCTGTACTGTGGTGGTCAGACCTGATCAATCACTCTCCTGGCCTGTTGTGGTGGTCAGACCAGATCAATCACTCTACTGGCCTGTTGTGGTGTGGTGGTCAGACCTGATCAATCACTCTCCTGGCCTGCTCTGGTGGTCAGACCTGATCAATCACTCTCCTGGCCTGTTGTGGTGTGGTGGTCAGATCTGTTGGATCACTCTCCTGGCCTGCTGTACTGTGGTGGTCAGACCTGATCAATCACTCTCCTGGCCTGTTGTGGTGGTCAGACCTGATCAATCACTCTCCTGGCCTGTTGTGGTGGTCAGATCTGATCAATCACTCTCCTGGCCTGTTGTGGTGGTCAGACCTGATCAGTCACTCTCCTGGCCTGTTGTGGTGGTAAGACCTGATCAATCACTCTCCTGGCCTGTTGTGGTGGTCAGACCTGATCAATCACTCTCCTGGCCTGCTCTTGTGTGGTGGTCAGACCTGATCAATCACTCTCCTGGCCTGTTGTGGTGGTCAGACCAGATCAATCACTCTACTGGCCTGTTGTGGTGGTCAGAACTGATCAATCACTCTCCTGGCCTGTTGTACTGTGGTGGTCAGACCTGATCAATCACTCTCCTGGCCTGTTGTACTGTGGTGGTCAGACCTGATCAATCACTCTACTGGCCTGTTGTGGTGGTCAGACCTGATAAATCACTCTCCTGGCCTGCTGTGGTGGTCAGACCTGATCAATCACTCTCCTGGCCTGTTGTACTGTGGTGGTCAGACCTGATCAATCACTCTCCTGGCCTGTTGTGGTGGTCAGACCTGATCAATCACTCTCCTGGCCTGTTGTACTGTGGTGGTCAGACCTGATCAATCACTCTCCTGGCCTGTTGTACTGTGGTGGTCAGACTTGATCCATCACTCTCCTGGCCTGCTCTGGTGGTCAGACCTGATCAATCACTCTACTGGCCTGTTGTGGTGGTCAGACCTGATAAATCACTCTCCTGGCCTGCTGTGGTGGTCAGACCTGATCAATCACTCTCCTGGCCTGTTGTGGTATTCAGACCTAATCAATCACTCTCCTGGCCTGTTGTACTGTGGTGGTCAGACCTGATCAATCACTCTCCTGGCCTGTTGTACTGTGGTGGTCAGACCTGATCAATCACTCTCCTGGCCTGTTGTGGTGGTCAGACCTAATCAATCACTCTCCTGGCCTGTTGTACTGTGGTGGTCAGACTTGATCAATAACTCTCCTGGCCTGCTGTGGTGCTCAGACCTGATCAATAACTCTACTGGCCTGTTGTGGTGGTCAGACCTGATCAATCACTCTACTGGCCTGTTGTGGTGGTCAGACCTGATCAATCACTATCCTGGCCTGCTGTGGTGCTCAGACCTGATCAATCACTCTCCTGGCCTGCTGTGGTACTCAGACCTGATCAATCACTCTCCTGGCCTGTTGTGGTGGTCAGACCTGATCAATCACACTCCTTGCCTGCTGTACTGTGGTGGTCAGACCTTATCAATCACTCTCCTGGCCTGTTGTGGTGGTCAGACCTGATCAATCCCTCTCCTGGCCTGTTGTGGTGGTCAGACCTGATCAATCACTCTCCTGGCCTGTTGTGGTGGTCAGACCTGATCAATCACTCTCCTGGCCTGTTGTACTGTGGTGGTCAGACCTGATCAATAACTCTCCTGGCCTGCAATGGTGGTCAGACCTGCTCAATCACACTCCTGGCCTGCTCTGGTTGTCAGACCTGATCAATCACTCTCCTGGCTCGTTGTGGTGTGGTGGTCAGACCTGATCAATCACTCTCCTGCTCTGGTGCTCAGACCTGATCAATCACTCTCCTGGCCTGCTCTGGTGGTCGGACCTGATCAATCACTCTACTGGCCTGTGGTGGTGGTCAGACCTGATCAATCACTCTCCTGGCCTGTTGTTGTGGGGTGGTCAGACCTGATCAATCACTCTCCTGGCCTGCTGTGGTGGTCAGACCAGATTAATCACTCTCCTGGCCTGTTGTGGTGGTCAGACCTGATCAATCACTCTCCTGGCCTGTTGTGGTGGTCAGACCAGATCAATCACTCTCCTGGCCTGTTGTGGTGGTCAGACCTGATCAATCACTCTCCTGGCCTGTTGTGGTGGTCAGATCTGATCAATCACTCTCCTGGCCTGATGTGCTGTGGTGGTCAGACCTGATCAATCACACTCCTGGCCTGCTCTGGTGGTCAGACCTGATCAATCACTCTCCTGGCCTGTTGTGGTGTGGTGGTCAGACCTGATCAATCACTCTCCTGGCCTGCTCTGGTGCTCAGACCTGATCAATCACTCTCCTGGCCTGTTGTGGCGGTCAGACCTGATCAATCACTCTCCTGGCCTGTTGTGGTGGTCAGACTTGATCAATCACTCTCCTGGCTTGTTGTGGTGGTCAGACCCGATCAATCATTCTCCTGGCCTGCTGTGGTGCTCAGACCTGATCAATCACTCTCCTGGCCTGTTGTACTGTGGTGGTCAGACCTGATCAATCACACTCCTGGCCTGCTCTGGTGGTCAGACCTGATCAATCACTCTCCTGGCTCGTTGTGGTGTGGTGGTCAGACCTGATCAATCACTCTCCTGCTCTGGTGGTCAGACCTGATCAATCACACTCCTGGCCTGCTCTGGTGGTCAGACCTGATCAATCACTCTCCTGGCTCGTTGTGGTGTGGTGGTCAGACCTGATCAATCAGTCTCCTGCTCTGGTGCTCAGACCTGATCAATCACTCTCCTGGCCTGCTCTGGTGGTCAGACCTGATCAATCACTCTCCTGGCCTGTTGTGGTGGTCAGACCTGATCAATCACACTCCTTGCCTGCTGTACTGTGGTGGTCAGACCTTATCAATCACTCTCCTGGCCTGTTGTGGTGGTCAGACCTGATCAATCCCTCTCCTGGCCTGTTGTGGTGGTCAGACCTGATCAATCACTCTCCTGGCCTGTTGTGGTGGTCAGACCTGATCAATCACTCTCCTGGCCTGTTGTACTGTGGTGGTCAGACCTGATCAATAACTCTCCTGGCCTGCAATGGTGGTCAGACCTGATCAATCACACTCCTGGCCTGCTCTGGTTGTCAGACCTGATCAATCACTCTCCTGGCTCGTTGTGGTGTGGTGGTCAGACCTGATCAATCACTCTCCTGCTCTGGTGCTCGGACCTGATCAATCACTCTCCTGGCCTGCTCTGGTGGTCAGACCTGATCAATCACTCTACTGGCCTGTTGTGGTGGTCAGACCTGATCAATCACTCTCCTGGCCTGTTGTTGTGGGGTGGTCAGACCTGATCAATCACTCTCCTGGCCTGCTGTGGTGGTCAGACCAGATTAATCACTCTCCTGGCCTGTTGTGGTGGTCAGACCTGATCAATCACTCTCCTGGCCTGTTGTGGTGGTCAGACCAGATCAATCACTCTCCTGGCCTGTTGTGGTGGTCAGACCTGATCAATCACTCTCCTGGCCTGTTGTGGTGGTCAGATCTGATCAATCACTCTCCTGGCCTGATGTGCTGTGGTGGTCAGACCTGATCAATCACACTCCTGGCCTGCTCTGGTGGTCAGACCTGATCAATCACTCTCCTGGCCTGTTGTGGTGTGGTGGTCAGACCTGATCAATCACTCTCCTGGCCTGCTCTGGTGCTCAGACCTGATCAATCACTCTCCTGGCCTGTTGTGGTGGTCAGACCTGATCAATCACTCTCCTGGCCTGCTGTACTGTGGTGGTCGGACCTGATCAATCACTCTCCTGGCCTGCAATGGTGGTCAGACCTGATCAATCACACTCCTGGCCTGCTCTGGTGGTCAGACCTGATCAATCACTCTCCTGGCTCGTTGTGGTGTGGTGGTCAGACCTGATCAATCACTCTCCTGCTCTGGTGGTCAGACCTGATCAATCACACTCCTGGCCTGCTCTGGTGGTCAGACCTGATCAATCACTCTCCTGGCCTGTTGTTGTGGGGAGGTCAGACCTGATCAATCACTCTCCTGGCCTGCTGTGGTGGTCAGACCAGATTAATCACTCTCCTGGCCTGTTGTGGTGGTCAGAACTGATCAATCACTCTCCTGGCCTGTTGTGGTGTGGTGGTCAGATCTGATGGATCACTCTCCTGGCCTGCTGTACTGTGGTGGTCAGACCTGATCAATCACTCTCCTGGCCTGTTGTGGTGGTCAGACCTGATCAATCACTCTCCTGGCCTGTTGTACTGTGGTGGTCAGACCTGATCAATCACTCTCCTGGCCTGTTGTACTGTGGTGGTCAGACTTGATCCATCACTCTCCTGGCCTGCTCTGGTGGTCAGACCTGATCAATCACTCTACTGGCCTGTTGTGGTGGTCAGACCTGATAAATCACTCTCCTGGCCTGCTGTGGTGGTCAGACCTGATCAATCACTCTCCTGGCCTGTTGTGGTGGTCAGACCTGATCAATCACTCTCCTGGCCTGTTGTACTGTGGTGGTCAGACCTGATCAATCACTCTCCTGGCCTGTTGTACTGTGGTGGTCAGACTTGATCAATAACTCTCCTGGCCTGCTGTGGTGCTCAGACCTGATCAATAACTCGCCTGGCCTGATGTGGTGTGATGGTCAGACTTGATCAATAACTCTACTGGCCTGTTGTGGTGGTCAGACCTGATCAATCACTCTCCTGGCCTGCTGTGGTACTCAGATGTGATCAATCACTCTCCTGGCCTGTTGTGGTGGTCAGACCTGATCAATCACACTCCTGGCCTGCTGTACTGTGGTGGTCAGACCTTATCAATCACTCTCCTGGCCTGTTGTGGTGGTCAGACCTGATCAATCACTCTCCTGGCCTGTTGTGGTGGTCAGACCTGATCAATCACTCTCCTGGCGTGTTGTGGTGGTCAGACCTGATCAATCACTCTCCTGGCCTGTTGTGGTGGTCAGACCTGATCAATCACCCTCCTGGCCTGTTGTACTGTGGTGGTCAGACCTGATCAATAACTCTCCTGGCCTGCAATGGTGGTCAGACCTGATCAATCACACTCCTGGCCTGCTCTGGTGGTCAGACCTGATCAATCACTCTCCTGGCTCGTTGTGGTGTGGTGGTCAGACCTGATCAATCACTCTCCTGGCCTGTTGTACTGTGGTGGTCAGACCTGATCAATCACTCTCTTGGCCTGTTGTGGTGGTCAGACCTGATCAATCACTCTTCTGGCCTGTTGTGGTGGTCAGACCTGATCAACCACTCTCCTGGCCTGCTCTGGTGGTCAGACCTGATCAATCACTCTACTGGCCTGTTGTGGTGGTCAGACCTGATCAATCACTCTCCTGGCCTGTTGTGGTGGTCAGACCTGATCAATCACTCTCCTTGCCTGTTGTGGTGGTCAGACCTGATCAATCACTCTCCTGGCCTGTTGTGGTGGTCAGACCTGATCAATCTCTCTCCTGGCCTGCTCTGGTGGTCAGACCTGATCAATCACTCTCCTGGCCTGTTGTGGTGTGGTGGTCAGATCTGATGGATCACTCTCCTGGCCTGCTGTACTGTGGTGGTCAGACCTGATCAATCACTCTCCTGGCCTGTTGTGGTGGTCAGACCAGATCAATCACTCTACTGGCCTGTTGTGGTGTGGTGGTCAGACCTGATCAATCACTCTCCTGGCCTGCTCTGGTGGTCAGACCTGATCAATCACTCTCCTGGCCTGTTGTGGTGTGGTGGTCAGATCTGTTGGATCACTCTCCTGGCCTGCTGTACTGTGGTGGTCAGACCTGATCAATCACTCTCCTGGCCTGTTGTGGTGGTCAGACCTGATCAATCACTCTCCTGGCCTGTTGTGGTGGTCAGATCTGATCAATCACTCTCCTGGCCTGTTGTGGTGGTCAGACCTGATCAGTCACTCTCCTGGCCTGTTGTGGTGGTAAGACCTGATCAATCACTCTCCTGGCCTGTTGTGGTGGTCAGACCTGATCAATCACTCTCCTGGCCTGCTCTTGTGTGGTGGTCAGACCTGATCAATCACTCTCCTGGCCTGTTGTGGTGGTCAGACCAGATCAATCACTCTACTGGCCTGTTGTGGTGGTCAGAACTGATCAATCACTCTCCTGGCCTGTTGTACTGTGGTGGTCAGACCTGATCAATCACTCTCCTGGCCTGTTGTACTGTGGTGGTCAGACCTGATCAATCACTCTACTGGCCTGTTGTGGTGGTCAGACCTGATAAATCACTCTCCTGGCCTGCTGTGGTGGTCAGACCTGATCAATCACTCTCCTGGCCTGTTGTACTGTGGTGGTCAGACCTGATCAATCACTCTCCTGGCCTGTTGTGGTGGTCAGACCTGATCAATCACTCTCCTGGCCTGTTGTACTGTGGTGGTCAGACCTGATCAATCACTCTCCTGGCCTGTTGTACTGTGGTGGTCAGACTTGATCCATCACTCTCCTGGCCTGCTCTGGTGGTCAGACCTGATCAATCACTCTACTGGCCTGTTGTGGTGGTCAGACCTGATAAATCACTCTCCTGGCCTGCTGTGGTGGTCAGACCTGATCAATCACTCTCCTGGCCTGTTGTGGTATTCAGACCTAATCAATCACTCTCCTGGCCTGTTGTACTGTGGTGGTCAGACCTGATCAATCACTCTCCTGGCCTGTTGTACTGTGGTGGTCAGACCTGATCAATCACTCTCCTGGCCTGTTGTGGTGGTCAGACCTAATCAATCACTCTCCTGGCCTGTTGTACTGTGGTGGTCAGACTTGATCAATAACTCTCCTGGCCTGCTGTGGTGCTCAGACCTGATCAATAACTCTACTGGCCTGTTGTGGTGGTCAGACCTGATCAATCACTCTACTGGCCTGTTGTGGTGGTCAGACCTGATCAATCACTATCCTGGCCTGCTGTGGTGCTCAGACCTGATCAATCACTCTCCTGGCCTGCTGTGGTACTCAGACCTGATCAATCACTCTCCTGGCCTGTTGTGGTGGTCAGACCTGATCAATCACACTCCTTGCCTGCTGTACTGTGGTGGTCAGACCTTATCAATCACTCTCCTGGCCTGTTGTGGTGGTCAGACCTGATCAATCCCTCTCCTGGCCTGTTGTGGTGGTCAGACCTGATCAATCACTCTCCTGGCCTGTTGTGGTGGTCAGACCTGATCAATCACTCTCCTGGCCTGTTGTACTGTGGTGGTCAGACCTGATCAATAACTCTCCTGGCCTGCAATGGTGGTCAGACCTGCTCAATCACACTCCTGGCCTGCTCTGGTTGTCAGACCTGATCAATCACTCTCCTGGCTCGTTGTGGTGTGGTGGTCAGACCTGATCAATCACTCTCCTGCTCTGGTGCTCAGACCTGATCAATCACTCTCCTGGCCTGCTCTGGTGGTCAGACCTGATCAATCACTCTACTGGCCTGTTGTGGTGGTCAGACCTGATCAATCACTCTCCTGGCCTGTTGTTGTGGGGTGGTCAGACCTGATCAATCACTCTCCTGGCCTGCTGTGGTGGTCAGACCAGATTAATCACTCTCCTGGCCTGTTGTGGTGGTCAGACCTGATCAATCACTCTCCTGGCCTGTTGTGGTGGTCAGACCAGATCAATCACTCTCCTGGCCTGTTGTGGTGGTCAGACCTGATCAATCACTCTCCTGGCCTGTTGTGGTGGTCAGATCTGATCAATCACTCTCCTGGCCTGATGTGCTGTGGTGGTCAGACCTGATCAATCACACTCCTGGCCTGCTCTGGTGGTCAGACCTGATCAATCACTCTCCTGGCCTGTTGTGGTGTGGTGGTCAGACCTGATCAATCACTCTCCTGGCCTGCTCTGGTGCTCAGACCTGATCAATCACTCTCCTGGCCTGTTGTGGCGGTCAGACCTGATCAATCACTCTCCTGGCCTGTTGTGGTGGTCAGACTTGATCAATCACTCTCCTGGCTTGTTGTGGTGGTCAGACCCGATCAATCATTCTCCTGGCCTGCTGTGGTGCTCAGACCTGATCAATCACTCTCCTGGCCTGTTGTACTGTGGTGGTCAGACCTGATCAATCACACTCCTGGCCTGCTCTGGTGGTCAGACCTGATCAATCACTCTCCTGGCTCGTTGTGGTGTGGTGGTCAGACCTGATCAATCACTCTCCTGCTCTGGTGGTCAGACCTGATCAATCACACTCCTGGCCTGCTCTGGTGGTCAGACCTGATCAATCACTCTCCTGGCTCGTTGTGGTGTGGTGGTCAGACCTGATCAATCAGTCTCCTGCTCTGGTGCTCAGACCTGATCAATCACTCTCCTGGCCTGCTCTGGTGGTCAGACCTGATCAATCACTCTCCTGGCCTGTTGTGGTGGTCAGACCTGATCAATCACACTCCTTGCCTGCTGTACTGTGGTGGTCAGACCTTATCAATCACTCTCCTGGCCTGTTGTGGTGGTCAGACCTGATCAATCCCTCTCCTGGCCTGTTGTGGTGGTCAGACCTGATCAATCACTCTCCTGGCCTGTTGTGGTGGTCAGACCTGATCAATCACTCTCCTGGCCTGTTGTACTGTGGTGGTCAGACCTGATCAATAACTCTCCTGGCCTGCAATGGTGGTCAGACCTGATCAATCACACTCCTGGCCTGCTCTGGTTGTCAGACCTGATCAATCACTCTCCTGGCTCGTTGTGGTGTGGTGGTCAGACCTGATCAATCACTCTCCTGCTCTGGTGCTCAGACCTGATCAATCACTCTCCTGGCCTGCTCTGGTGGTCAGACCTGATCAATCACTCTACTGGCCTGTTGTGGTGGTCAGACCTGATCAATCACTCTCCTGGCCTGTTGTTGTGGGGTGGTCAGACCTGATCAATCACTCTCCTGGCCTGCTGTGGTGGTCAGACCAGATTAATCACTCTCCTGGCCTGTTGTGGTGGTCAGACCTGATCAATCACTCTCCTGGCCTGTTGTGGTGGTCAGACCAGATCAATCACTCTCCTGGCCTGTTGTGGTGGTCAGACCTGATCAATCACTCTCCTGGCCTGTTGTGGTGGTCAGATCTGATCAATCACTCTCCTGGCCTGATGTGCTGTGGTGGTCAGAC
The DNA here is from genome assembly GCF_905237065.1 of Salmo salar. Lineage (NCBI taxonomy): Eukaryota > Metazoa > Chordata > Actinopteri > Salmoniformes > Salmonidae > Salmo > Salmo salar. The sequence goes on along the minus strand of NC_059442.1, from coordinate 170,521,498 downwards.
CTGATCAATCACACTCCTGGCCTGCTCTGGTGGTCAGACCTGATCAATCACTCTCCTGGCCTGTTGTGGTGTGGTGGTCAGACCTGATCAATCACTCTCCTGGCCTGCTCTGGTGCTCAGACCTGATCAATCACTCTCCTGGCCTGTTGTGGCGGTCAGACCTGATCAATCACTCTCCTGGCCTGTTGTGGTGGTCAGACTTCATCAATCACTCTCCTGGCTTGTTGTGGTGGTCAGACCCGATCAATCATTCTCCTGGCCTGCTGTAGTGCTCAGACCTGATCAATCACTCTCCTGGCCTGTTGTACTGTGGTGGTCAGACCTGATCAATCACACTCCTGGCCTGCTCTGGTGGTCAGACCTGATCAATCACTCTCCTGGCTCGTTGTGGTGTGGTGGTCAGACCTGATCAATCACTCTCCTGCTCTGGTGGTCAGACCTGATCAATCACACTCCTGGCCTGCTCTGGTGGTCAGACCTGATCAATCACTCTCCTGGCTCGTTGTGGTGTGGTGGTCAGACCTGATCAATCAGTCTCCTGCTCTGGTGCTCAGACCTGATCAATCACTCTCCTGGCCTGCTCTGGTGGTCAGACCTGATCAATCACTCTACTTGCCTGTTGTGGTGGTCAGACCTGATCAATCACTCTCCTGGCCTGTTGTTGTGGGGAGGTCAGACCTGATCAATCACTCTCCTGGCCTGCTGTGGTGGTCAGACCAGATTAATCACTCTCCTGGCTTGTTGTGGTGGTCAGAACTGATCAATCACTCTCCTGGCCTGTTGTGGTGTGGTGGTCAGATCTGATGGATCACTCTCCTGGCCTGCTGTACTGTGGTGGTCAGACCTGATCAATCACTCTCCTGGCCTGTTGTGGTGGTCAGACCTGATCAATCACTCTCCTGGCCTGTTGTACTGTGGTGGTCAGACCTGATCAATCACTCTCCTGGCCTGTTGTACTGTGGTGGTCAGACTTGATCCATCACTCTCCTGGCCTGCTCTGGTGGTCAGACCTGATCAATCACTCTACTGGCCTGTTGTGGTGGTCAGACCTGATAAATCACTCTCCTGGCCTGCTGTGGTGGTCAGACCTGATCAATCACTCTCCTGGCCTGTTGTGGTGGTCAGACCTGATCAATCACTCTCCTGGCCTGTTGTACTGTGGTGGTCAGACCTGATCAATCACTCTCCTGGCCTGTTGTACTGTGGTGGTCAGACTTGATCAATAACTCTCCTGGCCTGCTGTGGTGCTCAGACCTGATCAATAACTCGCCTGGCCTGATGTGGTGTGATGGTCAGACTTGATCAATAACTCTACTGGCCTGTTGTGGTGGTCAGACCTGATCAATCACTCTCCTGGCCTGCTGTGGTACTCAGATGTGATCAATCACTCTCCTGGCCTGTTGTGGTGGTCAGACCTGATCAATCACACTCCTGGCCTGCTGTACTGTGCTGGTCAGACCTTATCAATCACTCTCCTGGCCTGTTGTGGTGGTCAGACCTGATCAATCACTCTCCTGGCCTGTTGTGGTGGTCAGACCTGATCAATCACTCTCCAGGCCTGTTGTGGTGGTCAGACCTGATCAATCACTCTCCTGGCCTGTTGTGGTGGTCAGACCTGATCAATCACCCTCCTGGCCTGTTGTACTGTGGTGGTCAGACCTGATCAATAACTCTCCTGGCCTGCAATGGTGGTCAGACCTGATCAATCACACTCCTGGCCTGCTCTGGTGGTCAGACCTGATCAATCACTCTCCTGGCTCGTTGTGGTGTGGTGGTCAGACCTGATCAATCACTCTCCTGGCCTGTTGTACTGTGGTGGTCAGACCTGATCAATCACTCTCTTGGCCTGTTGTGGTGGTCAGACCTGATCAATCACTCTTCTGGCCTGTTGTGGTGGTCAGACCTGATCAACCACTCTCCTGGCCTGCTCTGGTGGTCAGACCTGATCAATCACTCTACTGCCCTGTTGTGGTGGTCAGACCTGATCAATCACTCTCCTGGCCTGTTGTGGTGGTCAGACCTGATCAATCACTCTCCTTGCCTGTTGTGGTGGTCAGACCTGATCAATCACTCTCCTGGCCTGTTGTGGTGGTCAGACCTGATCAATCTCTCTCCTGGCCTGCTCTGGTGGTCAGACCTGATAAATCACTCTCCTGGCCTGCAGTGGTGGTCAGACCTGATCAATCACTCTCCTGGCCTGTTGTGGTGGTCAGACCTGATCAATCACTCTCCGGGCCTGTTGTACTTTGGTGGTCAGACCTGATCAATAACTCTCCTGGCCTGCTCTGGTGCTCAGACCTGATCAATCACTCTCCTGGCCTGTTGTGGCGGTCAGAACTGATCAATCACTCTCCTGGCCTGTTGTGGTGGTCAGACTTGATCAATCACTCTCCTGGCCTGCTCTGGTGGTCAGACCTGATCAATCACTCTCCTGGCTCGTTGTGGTGTGGTGGTCAGACCTGATCAATCACTCTCCTGCTCTGGTGCTCAGACCTGATCAATCACTCTCCTGGCTTGTTGTGGTGGTCAGACCCGATCAATCATTCTCCTGGCCTGCTGTGGTGCTCAGACCTGATCAATCACTCTCCTGGCCTGTTGTACTGTGGTGGTCAGACCTGATCAATCACTCTCCTGGCCTGCTGTGGTACTCAGACCTGATCAATCACTCTCCTGGACTGTTGTGGTGTGGTGGTCAGACCTGATCAATCACTCTCCTGGACTGTTGTACTGTGATGGTCAGACCTGATCAATCACTCTCCTGGCCTGTTGTACTGTGATGGTCAGACCTGATCAATCACTCTCCTGGCCTGCTGTGGTGCTCAGACCTGATCAATCACTCTACTGGCCTGTTGTGGTGGTCAGACCTGATAAATCACTCTCCTGGCCTGCTGTGGTGGTCAGACCTGATCAATCACTCTCCTGGCCTGTTGTGGTGGTCAGACCTGATCAATCACTCTCCTGGCCTGTTGTACTGTGGTGGTCAGACTTGATCCATCACTCTCCTGGCCTGCTGTGGTACTCATACCTGATCAATCACTCTCCTGGCCTGCTCTGGTGGTCAGACCTGATCAATCACTCTCCTGGCCTGTTGTGGTGGTCAGACCTGATCAATCACTCTCCTGGACTGTTGTACTGTGGTGGTCAGACTTGATCAATAACTCTCCTGGCCTGCTGTGGTGCTCAGACCTGATCAATAACTTGCCTGGTCTGATGTGGTGTGGTAGTCAGACTTGATCAATAACTCTACTGGCCTGTTGTGGTGGTCAGACCTGATCAATCACTCTACTGGCCTGTTGTGGTGGTCAGACCTGATCAATCACTATCCTGGCCTGCTGTGGTGCTCAGACCTGATCAATCACTCTCCTGGCCTGCTGTGGTACTCAGACCTGATCAATCACTCTCCTGGCCTGCTGTGGTACTCAGACGTGATCAATCACTCTCCTGGACTGTTGTGGTGGTCAGACCTGATCAATCACACTCCTGGCCTGCTGTACTGTGGTGGTCAGACCTTATCAATCACTCTCCTGGCCTGTTGTGGTGGTCAGACCTGATCAATCACTCTCCTGGCCTGTTGTGGTGGTCAGACCTGATCAATCACTCTCCTGGCCTGTTGTGGTGGTCAGACCTGATCAATCACTCTCCTGGCCTGTTGTACTGTTGTGGTCAGACCTGATCAATAACTCTCCTGGCCTGCAATGGTGGACAGACCTGATCAATCACACTCCTGGCCTGCTCTGGTGGTCAGACCTGATCAATCACTCTCCTGGCTCGTTGTGGTGTGGTGGTCAGACCTGATCAATCACTCTCCTGCTCTGGTGGTCAGACCTGATCAATCACACTCCTGGCCTGCTCTGGTGGTCAGACCTGATCAATCACTCTACTGGCCTGTTGTGGTGGTCAGACCTGATCAATCACTCTCCTGGCCTGTTGTTGTGGGGTGGTCAGACCTGATCAATCACTCTCCTAGCCTGCTGTGGTGGTCAGACCAGATTAATCACTCTCCTGGCCTGTTGTGGTGGTCAGACCTGATCAATCACTCTCCTGGCCTGTTGTGGTGTGGTGGTCAGATCTGATGGATCACTCTCCTGGCCTGCTGTACTGTGGTGGTCAGACCTGATCAATCACTCTGCTGGCCTGTTGTGGTGGTCAGACCTGATCAATCACTCACCTGGCCTGTTGTGGTGGTCAGATCTGATCAATCACTCTCCTGGCCTGATGTGCTGTGGTGGTCAGACCTGATCAATCACACTCCTGGCCTTATGTGCTGTGGTGGTCAGACCTGATCAATCACACTCCTGGCCTGCTCTGGTGGTCAGACCTGATCAATCACTCTCCTGGCCTGTTGTGGTGTGGTGGTCAGACCTGATCAATCACTCTCCTGGCCTGTTGTGGTGGTCAGACCTGATCAATCACTCACCTGGCCTGTTGTGGTGATCAGATCTGATCAATCACTCTCCTGGCCTGATGTGCTGTGGTGGTCAGACCTGATCAATCACACTCCTGGCCTGCTCTGGTGGTCAGACCTGATCAATCACTCTCCTGGCCTGTTGTGGTGTGGTGGTCAGACCTGATCAATCACTCTCCTGGCCTGCTCTGGTGCTCAGACCTGATCAATCACTCTCCTGGCCTGTTGTGGCGGTCAGACCTGATCAATCACTCTCCTGGCCTGTTGTGGTGGTCAGACTTGATCAATCACTCTCCTGGCCTGCTCTGGTGGTCAGACCTGATCAATCACTCTCCTGGCCTGTTGTGGTGGTCAGACCTGATCAATCACTCTCCTGGCCAGTTGTGGTGGTCAGACCTGATCAATCACTCTCCTGGCCTGCTGTGGTACTCATACCTGATCAATCACTCTCCTGGCTTGTTGTGGTGGTCAGACCCGATCAATCATTCTCCTGGCCTGCTGTGGTGCTCAGACCTGATCAATCACTCTCCTGGCTTGTTGTGGTGGTCAGACCCGATCAATCACTCTCCTGGCCTGTTGTACTGTGGTGGTCAGACCTGATCAATCACTCTCCTGGCTTGTTGTGGTGGTCAGACCCGATCAATCACTCTCCTGGCCTGTTGTACTGTGGTGGTCAGACCTGATCAATCACTCTCCTGGCCTGCTGTGGTACTCAGACCTGATCAATCACTCTCCTGGACTGTTGTGGTGGTCAGACCTGATCAATCACTCTACTGGCCTGTTGTGGTGGTCAGACCTGATAAATCACTCTCCTGGCCTGCTGTGGTGGTCAGACCTGATCGATCACTCTCCTGGCCTGCTCTGGTGGTCAGACCTGATCAATCACTCTCCTGGCCTGTTGTGGTGGTCAGACCTGATCAATCACTCTCCTGGCCTGTTGTACTATGGTGGTCAGACTTGATCAATAACTCTCCTGGCCTGCTGTGGTGTGGTGGTCAGACTTGATCAATAACTCTACTGGCCTGTTGTGGTGGTCAGACCTGATCAATCACTCTACTGGCCTGTTGTGGTGGTCAGACCTGATCAATCACTATCCTGGCCTGCTGTGGTGCTCAGACCTGATCAATCACTCTCCTGGCCTGCTGTGGTACTCAGACCTGATCAATCACTCTCCTGGCCTGCTGTGGTACTCAGACGTGATCAATCACTCTCCTGGCCTGTTGTGGTGGTCAGACCTGATCAATCACACTCCTGGCCTGCTGTACTGTGGTGGTCAGACCTGATCAATCACTCTCCTGGCCTGTTGTGGTGGTCAGACCTGATCAATCACTCTCCTGGCCTGTTGTGGTGGTCAGACCTGATCAATCACTCTCCTGGCCTGTTGTACTGTGGTGGTCAGACCTGATCAATAACTCTCCTGGCCTGCAATGGTGGTCAGACCTGATCAATCACACTCCTGGCCTGCTCTGGTGGTCAGACCTGATCAATCACTCTCCTGGCTCGTTGTGGTGTGGTGGTCAGACCTGATCAATCACTCTCCTGCTCTGGTGGTCAAACCTGATCAATCACACTCCTGGCATGCTCTGGTGGTCAGACCTGATCAATCACTCTCCTGGCTCGTTGTGGTGTGGTGGTCAGACCTGATCAATCACTCTCCTGCTCTGGTGCTCAGACCTGATCCATCACTCTCCTGGCCTGCTCTGGTGGTCAGACCTGATCAATCACTCTACTGGCCTGTTGTGGTGGTCAGACCTGATCAATCACTCTCCTGGCCTGTTGTTGTGGGGTGGTCAGACCTGATCAATCACTCTCCTGGCCTGCTGTGGTGGTCAGACCAGATTAATCACTCTCCTGGCCTGTTGTGGTGGTCAGACCTGATCAATCACTCTCCTGGCCTGTTGTGGTGTGGTGGTCAGATCTGATGGATCACTCTCCTGGCCTGCTGTACTGTGGTGGTCAGACCTGATCAATCACTCTCCTGGCCTGTTGTGGTGGTCAGACCAGATCAATCACTCTCCTGGCCTATTGTACTGTGGTGGTCAGACTTGATCAATAACTCTCCTGGCCTGCTGTGGTGCTCAGACCTGATCAATCACTCTACTGGCCTGTTGTGGTGGTCAGACCTGATAAATCACTCTCCTGGCCTGCTCTGGGGGTCAGACCTGATCAATCACTCTCCTGGCCTGTTGTGGTGGTCAGACCTGATCAATCACTCTCCTGGCCTGTTGTACTGTGGTGGTCAGACCTGATCAATAACTCTCCTGGCCTGCTGTGGTGCTCAGACCTGATCAATCACTCTCCTGGCCTGTTGTGGTGGTCAGACCTGATCAATCACTCTCCTGGCCTGTTGTGGTGGTCAGACTTGATCAATCACTCTCCTGGACTGCTCTGGTGGTCAGACCTGATCAATCACTCTACTGGCCTGTTGTGGTGGTCAGACCTGATCAATCACTCTCCTGGCCAGTTGTGGTGGTCAGACCTGATCAATCACTCTCCTGGCCTGCTGTGGTACTCATACCTGATCAATCACTCTCCTGGCTTGTTGTGGTGGTCAGACCCGATCAATCATTCTCCTGGCCTGCTGTGGTGCTCAGACCTGATCAATCACTCTCCTGGCCTGTTGTACTGTGGTGGTCAGACCTGATCAATCACTCTCCTGGCCTGCTGTGGTACTCAGACCTGATCAATCACTCTCCTGGACTGTTGTGGTGTGGTGGTCAGACCTGATCAATCACTCTCCTGGCCTGTTGTGGTGGTCAGACCTGATCAATCACTCTCCTGGCCTGTTGTACTGTGATGGTCAGACCTGATCAATCACTCTCCTGGCCTGTTGTACTGTGGTGGTCAGACTTGATCAATAACTCTCCTGGCCTGCTGTGGTGCTCAGACCTGATCAATCACTCTACTGGCCTGTTGTGGTGGTCAGACCTGATAAATCACTCTCCTGGCCTGCTGTGGTGGTCAGACCTGATCAATCACTCTCCTGGCCTGTTGTGGTGGTCAGACCTGATCAATCACTCTCCTGGCCTGTTGTACTGTGGTGGTCAGACCTGATCAATCACTCTCCTGGCCTGTTGTGGTGGTCAGACCTGATCAATCACTCTCCTGGCCTGTTGTACTGTGGTGGTCAGACTTGATCCATCACTCTCCTGGCCTGCTCTGGTGGTCAGACCTGATCAATCACTCTACTGGCCTGTTGTGGTGGTCAGACCTGATCAATCACTCTCCTGGCCTGTTGTTGTGGGGTGGTCAGACCTGATCAATCACTCTCCTGGCCTGCTGTGGTGGTCAGACCAGATTAATCACTCTCCTGGCCTGTTGTGGTGGTCAGACCTGATCAATCAATCTCCTGGCCTGTTGTGGTGTGGTGGTCAGATCTGATGGATCACTCTCCTGGCCTGCTGTACTGTGGTGGTCAGACCTGATCAATCACTCTCCTGGCCTGTTGTGGTGGTCAGACCAGATCAATCACTCTCCTGGCCTGTTGTACTGTGGTGGTCAGACTTGATCAATAACTCTCCTGGCCTGCTGTGGTGCTCAGACCTGATCAATCACTCTACTGGCCTGTTGTGGTGGTCAGACCTGATCAATCACTCTCCTGGCCTGTTGTGGTGGTCAGACCTGATCAATCACTCTCCTGGCCTGTTGTACTGTGGTGGTCAGACCTGATCAATAACTCTCCTGGCCTGCTGTGGTGCTCAGACCTGATCAATCACTCTCCTGGCCTGTTGTGGTGGTCAGACCTGATCAATCACTGTCCTGGCCTGTTGTGGTGGTCAGACTTGATCAATCACTCTCCTGGACTGCTCTGGTGGTCAGACCTGATCAATCACTCTACTGGCCTGTTGTGGTGGTCAGACCTGATCAATCACTCTCCTGGCCAGTTGTGGTGGTCAGACCTGATCAATCACTCTCCTGGCCTGCTGTGGTACTCATACCTGATCAATCACTCTCCTGGCTTGTTGTGGTGGTCAGACCCTATCAATCACTCTCCTGGCCTGCTGTGGTACTCAGACCTGATCAATCACTCTCCTGGACTGTTGTGGTGTGGTGGTCAGACCTGATCAATCACTCTCCTGGCCTGTTGTGGTGGTCAGACCTGATCAATCACTCTCCTGGCCTGTTGTACTGTGATGGTCAGACCTGATCAATCACTCTCCTGGCCTGTTGTACTGTGGTGGTCAGACTTGATCAATAACTCTCCTGGCCTGCTGTGGTGCTCAGACCTGATCAATCACTCTACTGGCCTGTTGTGGTGGTCAGACCTGATAAATCAATCTCCTGGCCTGTTGTGGTGTGGTGGTCAGATCTGATGGATCACTCTCCTGGCCTGCTGTACTGTGGTGGTCAGACCTGATCAATCACTCTCCTGGCCTGTTGTGGTGGTCAGACCAGATCAATCACTCTCCTGGCCTGTTGTACTGTGGTGGTCAGACTTGATCAATAACTCTCCTGGCCTGCTGTGGTGCTCAGACCTGATCAATCACTCTACTGGCCTGTTGTGGTGGTCAGACCTGATCAATCACTCTCCTGGCCTGTTGTGGTGGTCAGACCTGATCAATCACTCTCCTGGCCTGTTGTACTGTGGTGGTCAGACCTGATCAATAACTCTCCTGGCCTGCTGTGGTGCTCAGACCTGATCAATCACTCTCCTGGCCTGTTGTGGTGGTCAGACCTGATCAATCACTGTCCTGGCCTGTTGTGGTGGTCAGACTTGATCAATCACTCTCCTGGACTGCTCTGGTGGTCAGACCTGATCAATCACTCTACTGGCCTGTTGTGGTGGTCAGACCTGATCAATCACTCTCCTGGCCAGTTGTGGTGGTCAGACCTGATCAATCACTCTCCTGGCCTGCTGTGGTACTCATACCTGATCAATCACTCTCCTGGCTTGTTGTGGTGGTCAGACCCTATCAATCACTCTCCTGGCCTGCTGTGGTACTCAGACCTGATCAATCACTCTCCTGGACTGTTGTGGTGTGGTGGTCAGACCTGATCAATCACTCTCCTGGCCTGTTGTGGTGGTCAGACCTGATCAATCACTCTCCTGGCCTGTTGTACTGTGATGGTCAGACCTGATCAATCACTCTCCTGGCCTGTTGTACTGTGGTGGTCAGACTTGATCAATAACTCTCCTGGCCTGCTGTGGTGCTCAGACCTGATCAATCACTCTACTGGCCTGTTGTGGTGGTCAGACCTGATAAATCACTCTCCTGGCCTGTTGTGGTGGTCAGACCTGATCAATCACTCTCCTGGCCTGTTGTGGTGGTCAGACCTGATCAATCACTCTCCTGGCCTGTTGTACTGTGGTGGTCAGACCTGATCAATCACTCTCCTGGCCTGTTGTACTGTGGTGGTCAGACCTGATCAATCACTCTCCTGGCCTGTTGTACTGTGGTGGTCAGACTTGATCCATCACTCTCCTGGCCTGCTCTGGTGGTCAGACCTGATCAATCACTCTCCTGGCCTGTTGTGGTGGTCAGACCTGATCAATCACTCTCCTGGCCTGTTGTACTGTGGTGGTCAGACTTGATCAATCACTCTCCTGGCCTGCTGTGGTGGTCAGACCAGATTAATCACTCTCCTGGCCTGTTGTGGTGGTCAGACCTGATCAATCACTCTCCTGGCCTGTTGTGGTGTGGTGGTCAGATCTGATGGATCACTCTCCTGGCCTGCTGTACTGTGGTGGTCAGACCTGATCAATCACTCTCCTGGCCTGCTCTGGTGGTCAGACCTGATCAATCACTCTCCTGGCCTGTTGTTGTGGTCAGACTTGATCAATCACTCTCCTGGCCTGTTGTGGTGGTCAGACCTGATCAATCACTCTCCTGGCCTGTTGTGGTGGTCAGACCTGATCAATCACTCTACTGGCCTGTTGTGGTGGTCAGCCCTGATCAATCACTCTCCTGGCCTGTTGAGGTGGTCAGACCTGATCAATCACTCTCCTGGCCTACTGTGATGGTCAGACCTGATCAATCACTCTCCTGGCCTGTTGTACTGTGATGGTCAGACCTGATCAATCACTCTCCTGGCCTGTTGTACTGTGGTGGTCAGACTTGATCAATAACTCTCCTGGCCTGCTGTGGTGCTCAGACCTGATCAATCACTCTACTGGCCTGTTGTGGTGGTCAGACCTGATAAATCACTCTCCTGGCCTGTTGTGGTGGTCAGACCTGATCAATCACTCTCCTGGCCTGTTGTGGTGGTCAGACCTGATCAATCACTCTCCTGGCCTGTTGTACTGTGGTGGTCAGACCTGATCAATCACTCTCCTGGCCTGTTGTACTGTGGTGGTCAGACTTGATCCATCACTCTCCTGGCCTGCTCTGGTGGTCAGACCTGATCAATCACTCTCCTGGCCTGTTGTGGTTGTCAGACCTGATCAATCACTCTCCTGGCCTGTTGTACTGTGGTGGTCAGACTTGATCAATCACTCTCCTGGCCTGCTGTGGTGGTCAGACCAGATTAATCACTCTCCTGGCCTGTTGTGGTGGTCAGACCTGATCAATCACTCTCCTGGCCTGTTGTGGTGGTCAGATCTGATGGATCACTCTCCTGGCCTGCTGTACTGTGGTGGTCAGACCTGATCAATCACTCTCCTGGCCTGCTCTGGTGGTCAGACCTGATCAATCACTCTCCTGGCCTGTTGTTGTGGTCAGACTTGATCAATCACTCTCCTGGCCTGTTGTGGTGGTCAGACCTGATCAATCACTCTCCTGGCCTGTTGTGGTGGTCAGACCTGATCAATCACTCTACTGGCCTGTTGTGGTGGTCAGACCTGATCAATCACTCTCCTGGCCTGTTGAGGTGGTCAGACCTGATCAATCACTCTCCTGGCCTACTGTGATGGTCAGACCTGATCAATCACTCTCCTGGCCTGCTCTGGTGGTCAGACCTGATCAATCACTCTCCTGGCCTGTTGTGGTGGTCAGACCTGATCAATCACTCTCCTGGCCTGTTGAGGCGGTCAGACCTCAACAAATATAAAAAAAATACATCAACATAATTCAGTGCTTCATATGATAATCTCTATCTCTCACCAGTCTCTAGCCCCAGCCCTCCCAGCCATACTGCCCCAACCCTCCCCAGACATACAGCCCCAACCCTCCTCAGCCATACAACCCCAACCCTCCCTAGCCATACATCCCCAGCCCTCCCCAGCCATACAACCCCAACCCTCCCCAGCCATACATCCCTCCCAGCCATACAGCCCCAGCCCTCCCCAGCCATACATCCCCAGCCCTCCCCAGCCATACAACCCCAACCCTCCCAGCCATACAGCCCCAGCCCTCCCAGCCATACATCCCCAGCCCTCCCAGCCATACATCCCTCCCAGCCATACATCCCTCCCAGCCATACAGCCCCAGCCCTCCCCAGCCATTCATCCCCAACCCTCCCCAGCCATACAGCCCCAGCCATACAGCCCCAGCCCTCCCCAGCCATACAGCCCAAGCCCTCCCCAGCCATACATCCCCAACCCTCCCCAGCCATACATCCCCAACCCTCCCCAGCCATACAGCCCCAGCCCTCCCCAGACATACAGCCCCAACCCTCCCCAGCCATACAGCCCCAGCCCTCCCCAGCCATACAGCCCCAGCCCTCCCCAGCCATACAGCCCCAGCCCTCCCCAGCCATACAACCCCAGCCCTCCCAGCCATACATCCCCAGCCCTCCCCAGCCATACAACCCCAACCCTCCCAGCCATACATCCCTCCCAGCCATACAGCCCCAGCCCTCCCAGCCATACATCCCTCCCAGCCATACAGCCACAGCCCTCCCCAGCCATACATCCCCAACCCTCCCCAGCCATACAGCCCCAGCCCTCCCCAGCCATACAGCCCCAGCCCTCCCCAGCCATACAACCCCAACCCTCCCCAGCCATACAACCCCAACCCTCCCCAGCCATACATCCCCAACCCTCCCCAGCCATACAGCCCCAGCCCTCCCCAGCCATACAGCCCCAGCCCTCCCCAGCCATACATCCCCAACCCTCCCCAGCCATACATCCCTCCCAGCCATACAGCCCCAGCCCTCCCAACCATACAGCCCCAGCCCTCCCCAGCCATACAACCCCAACCCTCCCTATCCATACAGCCCCAGCCATACAGCCCCAACCCTCCCTAGCCATACAGCCCCAGCCATACAGCCCCAACCCTCCCTAGCCATACAGCCCCAGCCATACAGCCCCAACCCTCCCTAGCCATACAGCCCTAGCCATACAGCCCCAACCCTCCCTAGCCCTCAGTAGAGATTTAAAGGGGCAACGCTGCTGTGCTTGGCTATAGGCTGGGGAGACCTCAGGTTTAATACTCGACCCTGATTAACATCTCTGAGTACCTGGCCCATCCAGGGGAGAATTCACCCCCCTTTTCTCTTCCCTGTAGCAGCCCACGTAGCAGCTCCCACTGTGATTAACGTTAGAGGACAATTAGGGGGTTTATCTCTCTCTCCAATTCAATTCAAAGAGCTTTATTTTCATTGGAAACATATTATTACATTGCCAAAACAAATGGAATAGACAATAAACAAAAGGGAAATTAACAAGGGAAACATAAGTAATCATTACACTCACAGTAGTTTGAAAAGACTGTAGACATTTGAAATGCTATTTTATTGGTTATGTACGGTGTTGTAACAATGTGCAAGTAGTTGAAGTGTGACAGGGAGAATAAACAGATAAACATAGGTTGTATTTACAATGTTGTTTGTTCTTCACTGGTTAGTCTTTTCTCGTGGCAACGGGGCACAGATCTTGCTGCTGTGATGGCACACTGTGGTATTTCACACAGTAGATATGGGAGATTATCAGTGTTTGATTTGTTTTCAATTTTTTTGTGGATCTGTGTAATCTGAGGGAAATATGTGTCTCTAATATGGTCATACATTTGGCAGGAGGTTATGAAGTGCAGCTCAGTTTCCACCTCATTTTGTGGGCAGTGTGCACATAGCCTGTCTTCTCTTGAGAGCCAGGTCTGCCTACGGCGACCTTTCTCAATAGCAAGGCAATGCTCACTGAGTCTGCACATAGTCAAAGCTTTCCTTAATTTTGGGTCAGTCACAGTGGTTAGGTATTCTGTGGGGTCTGTTTGTGTTTGTGAACAGAGCCCCAGGACCAGCTTGCTTAGGGGACTCTTCTCCAGGTTCATCTCTCTGTAGGTCATGGCTTTGTTATGGAAGGTTTGGGAATCGCTTCCTTTAAGGTGGTTGTAGAATTGAACATCTCTTATCTGGATTTAGATAATTAGTGGGTATCGACCTAATTCTGCTCTGCATGCATTATTTGGTGTTTTATGTTGTACACAGAGGATATTTTTGCAGAATTCTGCAAGCAGAGTCTCAATTTGGTGTTTATCTCATTTTGTGAATTCTTGGTTGATGAGCAGACCCCAGACCTCACAACCCTAAAGGGCAATGGATTCAATAACTGATTCAAGTATTTTTAGCCAGATCCTAATTGGTATGTTGAATTTGATGTTCCTTTTGATGGCATAGTAGGCCCTTCTTGCCTTGTCTCTCAGCATGTTTACAGCTTTGTGGAAGTGACCTGATGTTTAGGCCGAGGTATGTATAGTTTGTGTGCCTTAGGTTAACGGTGTCTATATTTGCACACTCTTGGCATTCTCTTAACCAGCTTCATGAGGAATGATTTTCCAAACAATCTTGAAGTAATTCCCACATATGCTGAGCACGTGTTGGCTGCTTTTCCTTCACTCTGTGGTCCAACTCATCCCAAACCATCTCAATTGGGTTGAGGTCAGGTGATTGTGGAGGCCAGGTCATCTGATGCAGCACTCCATCACTCTCTTTGGTCAAATAGCCCTTACACAGCCTGGAGGTGTGTTTTGGGTCATTGTCCTGTTGAAAAACAAATGATAGTCCCACTAAGCGCAAACAAGATGGGATGGTGTATTGCTGCAGAATGCTGTGGTTGCCATGCTGGTTAAGTGTGCATTGAATGCTAAATAAATCTCTGACAGTGTCACCAGCAAAGCACCCCCACACCATCACACCTCCTCCTCCATGCTTCACGGTGGGAACTACACATGCGGAAGTCATCTGTTCACCTACTCTGCGTCTCACAAAGACACGGCGGTTGGAACCAAACATTTCAAATTTGGACTCATCAGACCAAAGGAATGATTTCCACCGGTCTAATGTCCATTGCTTGTGTTTCTTTGCCCAAGCAAGTCTCTTCTTCTTATTGGTGTCCTTTAGTAGTGGCTACTTTGCAGCAATTCATCCATGAAGGCCTGATTCACGCAGTCTCCTCTGAACAGTTGATGTTGTTACTCTGTGAAGCATTTATTTGGGCAGTAATTTCTGAGACTGGTAACTCTAATGCAGTGGTTGTTCTAGCTTGTATGGCTCCCTGGGCAAACCCTCCCCTTAACCTGTTTGGGATAGGGGGCAGTATTTTCACGGCCGGATAAAAAACGTACCCGATTTAATCTGGTTATTACTCCTGCCCAGGAACTAGAATATGCATATAATTAGTAGATTTGGATAGAAAATACCCTAAAGTTTCTAAAAATGTTTGAATGGTGTCTGTGAGTATAACAGAACTCATATGGCAGGCCAAAACCTGAGAAGATTCTATATGGGAAGTGCCCTGTCTGACCATTTCTTGGCCTTCTGTAGCCTCTTTATCAAAAATACAGGATCTCTGCTGTAACGTGACATTTTCTAAGGCTTTCATTGGCTCTCAGAAGGCGCCAGAACGTTGAATGATAACCTGTTAGGGCTAGGGGGCAGTATTTACACCGCCGGATAAAAAACGTACCCGATTTAATCTGGTTACCACTCCTACCCAGTAACTAGAATATGCATATACTTATTACATATGGATAGAAAACACCCTAAAGTTTCTAAAACTGTTTGAATGGTGTCTGTGAGTATAACAGAACTCATTTGGCAGGCAAAAATCTGAGAAGGTTTCATTCAGGAAGTGGCCTGTCTGACAAGGTGTCGTTCTTCTTGTCTCTGTTTATTGAAGAGTGAGGATCTTAGCTGTCCCGTGACACTTCCTACGGCTGCCATAGGTTCTCAGAAGGCGGCAAAAAGCGGAATCGTGGCTTTGCAGGCTCTGGCTGAAAAAAAGTAGCGCGTTTGGGTAGTGGCTGGTTACAGTACTGTGAGACTCAGGCTCGTGCCCGCGTCGACCGAAAGCTGTGTTTTCTTTCCTCTGTTTAGCTAAATGGACATTCCCGGTCGGAATATTATCGCTTTTTACGAGAAAAATTGCATAAAAATGGATTTTAAACAGCGGTTGACATGCTTCGAAGTACGGTAATGGAATATTTAGATTTTTTTTGTCACGAATTGCGCCATGCTCGCGACCCTGATTTACCATTTCAGATAGTGTCTGGGACGCACGAACAAAACGCCGCTATTCGGATATAACGATGGATTATTTTGGACCAAACCAACATTTGTTATTGAAGTAGCAGTCCTGGGAGTGCATTCTGACGAAGACAACAAAATGTAATCAAACTTTTATAATAGTAAAGCTGATATTGGTGAGTGCTAAACTTGCCGGGTGTCTAAATAGCTAGCCCGTCATGCCTGGGCTATGTACTTAGAATATTGCAAAATGTGCTTTCACCAAAAAGCTATTTTAAAATCGGACATATCGAGTGCATAGAGGAGTTCAGTATCTATAATTCTTAAAATAATTGTTATGCTTTTTGTGAACGTTTATCGTGAGTAATTTAGTAAAATGTTAGCGAATTCCCCAAAAGTTTGCGGGGGGTATGCTAGTTCTGAACGTCACATGCTAATGTAAAAAGCTGGTTTTTGATATAAATATGAACTTGATTGACAAAACATGCATGTATTGTATAACATAATGTCCTAGGAGTGTCATCTGATGAAGATCATCAAAGGTTAGTGCTGCATTTAGCTGTGGTTTTGGTTTTTGTGACATATATGCTTGCTTTGAAAATGGCTGTGTGATTATTTTTGGGAGGGTACTCTCCTGACATAATCTAATGTTTTGTTTTCGTTGTAAAGCCTTTTTGAAATCGGACAATGTGGTTAGATAAAGGAGAGTCTTGTCTTTAAAATGGTGTAAAATAGTCATATGTTTGAAAAATAGAAGTTTTTGCATTTTTGAGGTATTTGTAATTCGCGCAACGCTATACCATTGGATATTGGTGAGGCGTTCCGCTAGCGGAACGTCTGTCCCTAAAAACAATCATTTTTTTGAACAACACAAATACACAAATAAATAAACTTCTCTAGGGCCAGTGGGACGAAATCGTCCCACCTACGTAACAGCCAGTGGAATCCTGTGGCGCGTTATTCAAATACCTTAGAAATGCTATTACTTCAATTTCTCAAACATATGACTATTTTACACCATTTTAAAGAGAAGACTCTCGTTAATCTAACCACACTGTCCGATTTCAAAACTTCGAAGCATGTCAACCGCTGTTTAAAATCAATTTTTATGCCATTTTTCTCGTAAAAAAGCGATAATATTCCGACCGGGAAAGCAGGTTTACGTTCAAAGAGAGAGAAAATAAAAGCATGGGATCCCCTCGTGCACGAGCCTGAGTCTCATAGTACTCTGACCGGCCACTATCCAAACGCGCTAATGTTTTTCAGCCAGGCGCTGCCTTGATATTATTCAGCTTTTTCCCGGGTTCTGAGAGCCTATGGGAGCCGTAGGAAGTGTCACGTTAAAGCAAAGATCCTCAGTCTTCAATAAACAGAGTCAAGAAGCTCAAGGAATGGTCAGAGAGGGCACTTCCTGTAAGGAATCTTCTCAGGTTTTTGCCTGCCATATGAGTTCTGTTATACTCACAGACACCATTCAAACAGTTTTAGAAACTTTAGGGTGTTTTCTATCCAAAGCCAATAATTATATGCATATTCTAGTTACTGGGCAGGAGTAGTAACCAGATTAAATCGGGTACGTTTTTTATCCGGCCGTGTCAATACTGCCCCCTAGCCCTAACAGGTTAACATTTAAAACTGTATAAATATAAAAATATATACAAAAATAATACTCAAAAAGAAGTAACAAAGAAAAATAGAAACAAATTTGTGTTGATTTGGCACTCGAGCATCAATACATTACCCATCCCCCCAACACTGTCAACCAAGAGTCAAGACTAAACCAGTTCACCTTGGTGGTGTGCAGACTGGTTTTGGATTATTCTTATCGATTTCGCACAAACCAGAAAAAAAATGCAACATTATGTCTGTGAAACTATATATTCACAGTATTATACATGAATTGTGGTTTATTTGGTAGCATTTTGTAGTGTGACTGATTTTACTATTTGCATTAGTACTGTACAAAGTTAGAGGTGCACTATTTGATAGATTCCCCCTGCTCACCCTACCTCGGGCTTCCAGTGGGGAGACCTGAGGTCAACCTACCCTCGCCACCCTACCTCGGGCTTCCAGTGGGGAGACCTGAGGTCAACCTGTCCCTCCCCATCTCGTAGTTCTGAGTGGGAGACCTTCCCAGGCAGTAGCCTGCCTAGCTCACAAACTAGAATCAGGGCGCCCATTCCAGCAAGGTTAATTTACCCACACTCCCACATGGTAACATGATATCATTGACGTGAGATGCAAATGCATAACTAAATGCTGTCTCTCCTTCTCTCTGTCTCTCTCTCTCTCTCTCTCTCTCTCTGTCTCTCTCTCTGTCTCTCTCTGTCTCTGCTTCTCTCTGTCTTTCTCTGTCTCTGTCTCTCCTTCTCTCTGTCTCTCTCTCTATCTCTCTCCTTCTCTCTGTCTCTCTATCTCTCTCTCCTTCTCTCTGTCTCTCCATCTCTCTGTCTCTCTCTGTCTCTCTTTCCTTCTCTCTGTCTCTCACTTTTTCATCCTCTTCCTCTTTAGATTTTTGTCTGTGTGTGTGTCCATATGTCTCTGCGTGTGTCCATATGTCTCTGTGTGTGTGTCCATATGTGTCCATATGTCTGTCTGTGTGTCCATATGTCTGTCTGTGTGTCCATATGTCTGTGTGTGTGTCCATATGTCTGTGTGTGTGTCCATATGTCTCTGTGTGGAAGCTACATACAGTAGAGAGGCTATATACAGTAGATAGGCTATATACAGTAGCGAGGCTATATACAGTAGAGAGGCTATATACAGTAGAGAGGCTATATACAGTAGAGAGGCTATATACAGTAGAGAGGCTATATACAGTAGAGAGGCTACTTACAGTAGAGGGGATATATACAGTAGAGAGGCTATATACAGTAGAGAGGCTACATACAGGAGAGGCTACATACAGTAGAGAGGCTATAACAGTAGAGAGGCTATATACAGTAGAGGCTATATACAGTAGAGAGGCTATATACAGTAGAGAGGCTATATACAGTAGAGAGGCTATAACAGTAGAGAGGCTATATACAGTAGAGAGGCTATATACAGTAGAGAGGCTATATACAGTAGAGAGGCTACATACAGTAGAGAGGCTATATACAGTAGAGAGGCTATAACAGTAGAGGCTATAACAGTAGAGAGGCTATAACAGTAGAGAGGCTATATACAGTAGAGAGGCTATATACAGTAGAGGCTATATACAGTAGAGAGGCTATATACAGTAGAGAGGCTATATACAGTAGAGAGGCTATAACAGTAGAGAGGCTATATACAGTAGAGAGGCTATATACAGTAGAGAGGCTATATACAGTAGAGAGGCTATAACAGTAGAGAGGCTATATACAGTAGCGAGGCTATATACAGTAGAGGCTATATACAGTAGAGAGGCTATATACAGTAGAGAGGCTATATACAGTAGAGAGGCTATAACAGTAGAGAGGCTATATACAGTAGAGAGGCTATATACAGTAGAGAGGCTATATACAGTAGAGAGGCTATATACAGTAGAGAGGCTACTTACAGTAGAGGGGATATATACAGTAGAGAGGCTATATACAGTAGAGAGGCTATATACAGTAGAGG
This sequence comes from Salmo salar, assembly GCF_905237065.1. Lineage (NCBI taxonomy): Eukaryota > Metazoa > Chordata > Actinopteri > Salmoniformes > Salmonidae > Salmo > Salmo salar. The sequence goes on along the minus strand of NC_059442.1, from coordinate 170,502,171 downwards.
CTATATACAGTAGAGAGGCTACATACAGTAGAGAGGCTATATACAGTAGAGAGGCTATATACAGTAGAGAGGCTACATACAGTAGAGAGGCTATATACAGTAGAGAGGCTATATACAGTAGAGAGGCTATATACAGTAGAGGCTATATACAGTAGAGGCTATATACAGTAGAGAGGCTATATACAGTAGAGAGGCTACATACAGTAGAGAGGCTATAACAGTAGAGAGGCTATATACAGTAGAGGCTATATACAGTAGAGAGGCTATATACAGTAGAGAGGCTATATACAGTAGAGAGGCTATATACAGTAGAGAGGCTATAACAGTAGAGAGGCTATATACAGTAGAGAGGCTATATACAGTAGAGAGGCTATATACAGTAGAGAGGCTACATACAGTAGAGAGGCTATATACAGTAGAGAGGCTATAACAGTAGAGGCTATAACAGTAGAGAGGCTATAACAGTAGAGAGGCTATATACAGTAGAGAGGCTATATACAGTAGAGAGGCTATAACAGTAGAGAGGCTACATACAGTAGAGAGGCTATATACAGTAGAGAGGCTATAACAGTAGAGGCTATAACAGTAGAGAGGCTATAACAGTAGAGAGGCTATATACAGTAGAGAGGCTATATACAGTAGAGGCTACATACAGTAGAGAGGCTATAACAGTAGAGGCTATAACAGTAGAGAGGCTATAACAGTAGAGGCTATAACAGTAGAGAGGCTATAACAGTAGAGAGGCTACATACAGTAGAGAGACTATAAACAGTAGAGAGGCTATATACAGTAGAGAGGCTATATACAGTAAAGGCTACATACAGTAGAGAGGCTATAACAGTAGAGGCTATAACAGTAGAGAGGCTATAACAGTAGAGGCTATATACAGTAGAGAGGCTACATACAGTAGAGACTATATACAGTAGAGAGGCTATATACAGTAGAGGCTATATACAGTAGAGAGGCTATAACAGTAGAGAGGCTATAACAGTAGAGGCTATAACAGTAGAGAGGCTATAACAGTAGAGAGGCTATAACAGTAGAGGCTATAACAGTAGAGAGGCTATATACAGTAGAGAGGCTATATACAGTAGAGAGGCTATATACAGTAGAGAGGCTACATACAGTAGAGAGGCTACATACAGTAGCAAGGCTACATACAGTAGAGAGGCTATATACAGTAGAGAGGCTATATACAGTAGTGAGGCTACATACAGTAGAGAGGCTACATACAGTAGTGAGGTTATATACAGTAGAGAGGCTATATACAGTAGAGAGGCTATATACAGTAGAGAGGCTATATACAGTAGAGAGGCTTTAACAGTAGAGAGGCTATATACAGTAGAGAGGCTATAACAGTAGAGAGGCTATATACAGTAGAGAGGCTATATACAGTAGAGAGGCTATAACAGTAAAGAGGCTATAACAGTAGAGAGGCTATATACAGTAGTGAGGCTACATACAGTAGAGAGGCTACATACAGTAGAGAGACTATATACAGTAGAGAGGCTATATACAGTAGAGAGGCTATAACAGTAGAGAGGCTATATACAGTAGAGAGGCTATATACAGTAGAGAGGCTATAACAGTAGAGAGGCTATATACAGTAGAGAGGCTACATACAGTAGTGAGGCTATAACAGTAGAGAGGCTATATACAGTAGAGAGGCTATATACAGTAGAGAGGCTATAACAGTAGAGAGGCTATATACAGTAGAGAGGCTACATACAGTAGAGAGGCTATAACAGTAGAGAGGCTACATACAGTAGTGAGGCTACATACAGTAGAGAGGCTACATACAGTAGAGAGACTATATACAGTAGAGAGGCTATATACAGTAGAGAGGCTATAACAGTAGAGAGGCTATATACAGTAGAGAGGCTATATACAGTAGAGAGGCTATATACAGTAGAGAGGCTATATACAGTAGAGAGGCTATAACAGTAGAGAGGCTATATACAGTAGAGAGGCTACATACAGTAGAGAGGCTATAACAGTAGAGAGGCTACATACAGTAGAGAGGCTATATACAGTAGTGAGGCTACATACAGTAGAGAGGCTACATACAGTAGAGAGACTATATACAGTAGAGAGGCTGTATACAGTAGAGAGGCTATAACAGTAGAGAGGCTACATACAGTAGAGAGGCTATAACAGTAGAGAGGCTACATACAGTAGAGGCTATATACAGTAGTGAGTCTACATACAGTAGAGAGGCTACATACGGTAGAGAGGCTATATACAGTAGAGAGGCTACATACAGTAGAGAGGCTGTATACAGTAGAGAGGCTATATACAGTAGTGAGTCTACATACAGTAGAGAGGCTACATACGGTAGAGAGGCTATATACAGTAGAGAGGCTACATACAGTAGAGAGGCTAAAAGGGAATAGAGAGCCAGTTAAAGACGTAGCCTGGACTGGCGCATTCCATCCTGAGCATTATTCAAGACCTGTCAAATAATAATTACCTCCACACATCCGCTTGCTTACATCGTGCCACAATTTAGAAGTTCTTGCTTTAAGAGCTTATTAGATAAGGCAGGATTTACACATCTTCCTCTCTATGGTGATTACTGTCTGGAAATAGCAGCTCTGTCAGGAGGCGGCGGTTTGAAATGAACAACAACACACGCAAATCATTTAGCAGATGCTCTTTTCCAGAGCAACTCACAGTAGTGAATGCATACATTTCATATATATATATATATATATATATATATTTTTTTTTTCATACTTGTCCCCCGTGGGAATCGAACCCACAACCCTGGCGTTGCAAACACCATGCTCTACCAACTGAGCCATACGGGACCGTGAAGGAAGGTGTTATGGTTAGGGGGATGACAATCATACATCTTCTGCCTGTATTGTATTTTACAATATTGTATTGTAATCATGTATTGTATTTTACAGTAATATCTAACTAAATGCTTGTGTTTCTAGCTCCAACAGTACAGTAATACATAACTAAATGCTTGTGCTCCAACAGTACAGTAATACATAACTAAATGCTTGTGTTTCTAGCTCCAACAGTACAGTCATACATAACTAAATGCTTGTGTTTCTAACTCCAACAGTGCAGTAATACATAACTAAATGCTTGTGTTTCTAGCTCCAACAGTACAGTAATACATAACTAAATGCTTGTGTTTCTAGCTCCAACAGTACAGTAATACATAACTAAATGCTTGTGTTTCTAACTCCAACAGTGCAGTAATACATAACTAAATGCTTGTGTTTCTAGCTCCAACAGTACAGTAATACATAACTAAATGATTGTGCTCCAACAGTGCAGTAATACATAACTAAATGCTAGTGTTCCTAGCTCCAACAGTACAGTAATACATAACTAAATGCTTGTGTTTCTAGCTCCAACAGTACAGTAATACATAACTAAATGCTTGTGCTCCAACAGTGCAGTAATACATAACGAAATGCTAGTGTTCCTAGCTCCAACAGTACAGTCATACATAACTAAATGCTTGTGTTTCTAGCTCCAACAGTGCAGTAATACATAACTAAATGCTAGTGTTCCTAGCTCCAACAGTGCAGTAATACCAAACTAAATGCTTGTGTTTCTAGCTCCAACAGTGCAGTAATACATAACGAAATGCTAGTGTTCCTAGCTCCAACAGTGCAGTAATACATAACTAAATGCTTGTGTTTCTAACTCCAACAGTGCAGTAATACATAACTAAATGCTTGTGTTTCTAGCTCCAACAGTACAGTAATACATAACTAAATGATTGTGCTCCAACAGTGCAGTAATACATAACTAAATGCTTGTGTTTCTAGCTCCAACAGTACAGTAATACATAACTAAATGCTTGTGCTCCAACAGTGCAGTAATACATAACTAAATGCTTGTGTTTCTAGCTCCAACAGTACAGTAATACATAACTAAATGCTTGTGCTCCAACAGTGCAGTAATACATAACGAAATGCTTGTGTTTCTAGCTCCAACAGTGCAGTAATACATAACTAAATGCATGTGTTTCTAACTCCAACAGTGCAGTAATACATAACTAAATGCTAGTGTTCCTAGCTCCAACAGTACAGTAGTATCTAACAGTGCAAAATAGTATCACAACAACACACACATCTAAATGTAAAATAATTAAATTAATAAATATATAAATATTAGATCAAGCAATGACTAAAATACAGAATACCGAATAGATTACAGTATATACATATGAGATGAGTAAAGCAGTGTGTAAACATTGTTAAAGTGACCAGTGATTCTATGTATGTAGGGCAGCAGCCTGTAAGGTGCAGGGTTGTGTTACCGGGTGGAAGCCAGCTAGTGATGGCTGTTTAACAGTCTGATGGCCTTGAGATAGAAGCTGTTTTTCACTCTCTCGGTCCCAGCTTTGATGCACCTGTACTGACCTCGCCTTCTGGATGATAGCGGGGTGAACAGGCAGTGGCTCAGGTGGTTGTTGTCCTTGATGATCTTTTTGGCCTTCCTGTGACATCGGGTGCTGTAGGTGTCCTGGATGACAGGTAGTTTTCCCCCGGTGATGCGTTGGGAAGACCGCACCACCCTCTGGAGAGCTCTGTGGTTGCGGGCGGTTCAGTTGCCGTACCAGGCGGTGCAGTTGCCGTACCAGGCGGTGATACATCCCGACAGGATGCTCTCAATTGTGCATCTGTAAAAGTTTGTGAGGTTTTAGGGGCCAAGCCAAATTTCTTTAGCCTCCTGAGTTTGTTGCGCCTTCTTCACCACACTGTCTGGGTGGGTGGACCATTTCACATTGTCAGTGATGTGTACGCCAAGGAATTTGAAGCTTCCACCTTCTCCACCACGGTCCTGTTGATGTGGATAGGGGGGTGCTCCCTCTGCTGTTTCCTGAAGTCCACGATCAGCTCCTTTTGTTATGTTGACGTTGAGTGAGAGGTTATTTTCCTTGCACCACTCTCCCAGGGCCCTCACCCCCTCCCTGTAGGCTGTCTTGTCATCGTTGGTAATCAGGCTTTGTGGTGCCCCTGTGTTGAGGATCAGTGAAGTGGAGGTGTTGTTTCCTACCTTCACCACCTGGGGGCGGCCCGTCAGGAAGTCCAGGACCCAGTTGCACGGGGTGGAGGGGGGTTCAGATCCAGGGCCCCGAGATTAATGATGAGCTTTGAGGGTACTATGGTGTTGAATGCTGAGCTATAGTCAATGAACAGCATTCTTATATAGGTATTCCTCTTGTCCAAATGGGTTAGGGTAGTGTGCAGTGCGATGGCGATTGCGTCGTCTGAGGATCTATTAGTGCGGTAAGCACATTGCAGTGGGTCTCGGGTTTCGGGGAAGGTAGAGGTGATATGATCCTTAATAATGCTGCCATCTATCCACGGTTTCTGGTTTGGGTAGGTTTTAAACTTGTCTACTTTATTATCCAGAGACTGAACATTAGCAAGCAATATACTCGGAAGCGGTGGATGGTGTGCACGCTTCCAATTGAACTTATTCCAGAGGCTACTCCAAAACACCGTCGGCGGAGACGAGGTATTCAGACTATTTCCAGCTGTATGTAATAAAAAAAAAATAGTTCTGGGCTAATAATGTAAGAAACGACACACAAATAAACAAAATACTGCAAAGTTGCTTAGGAGCTAGAAGCATAGCCGCCATATCTGTCGACGCCATCTTGTCTCAAGATTCGAGTATAAGGTATATCATACTTTATGTTTCTACTTTACAGAAAAACATTTTCATTATGTACTTCTCAAAATCTGTAGTAGACAAAACGGTTTACAATCTCCAGCTTTACCAAATGGTTAAGAGCAGTCGGATTAAGTAATACTAAAATGTGTTTTAACAAAAGAGAAGAGAATCAAAAGTAATGTCAGCATTGCAATGTGAAAGGCAATTACTTCACATGAACCTGTATTTCAATGTGAAACATGTATTTCTAGATGAAACACTGACTAAGTTTGGTGAAAAAAGTTTAATGTTCTACTCTTTTAATGTTTTATTCCTTTAATATTTTACTCCTTTAATGTTTTACTCCTTTAACGTTTTACTCCCTTAATGTTTTACTCCTTTAATGTTTAACACATTTAATGTTTTACTATTTTAATGTTTTACTCCTTTAATGTTTTACTCCTTTAATGTTTTACTCCTTTAATGTTTTACTCCTTTAATGTTTTACTCCTTCAATGTTTTACTCTTTAATGTTTTACTCCTTTAATGTTTTACTCCTTTAATGTTTTACTCCTTTAATGTTTTACTCCTTTAATGTTTAACTCCTTTAATGTTTTACTTCTTTAATGTTTTACTAATTGAATGTTTTACTCCTTTAATGTCTTACTCCTTTAATTTTTTACTAATTTAATGTTTTACTCCTTTAATGTTTTACTCTTTTAATGTTTTACACTTTTAATGTTTTACTCCTTTAATGTTTTACTAATTTAATGTTTTACTCTTTTAATCCTTTACTCTTTTAATGTTTTACTAATGCATGACACTAGTAACTGAACTAAACAAACTCTTAATCTGAGGTAAACAAGCTCTTAATCTGAGGTAAACAAGGTCAGCAGCTCTGGCTATGCACATCTGATTGTATCTAGATAACAAAGTAGAACCTTGTAAATTAAAACACAAATAAAGATTCTTGCCTAAAACCCCTGACTGGTTAAGTCCATGCTTATTCCACTGAGAGTCCTCGGAATAAGAAATAACAAATAAAGGTGTTCTAAAGTGATGTATGCATCATTATCTCCCCAGACCTGACATAGTATTTTCCACAGACCTGACATAGTATTTTCCCCAGACCTGACATAGTATTTTCCCCAGACCTGACATAGTATTCTCCCCAGACCTGACATAGTATTCTCCCCACACCTGACATAGTATTCTCCGCACACCTGACATAGTATTCTCCCTAGACCTGACATAGTATTCTCCCCAGACCTGACATAGTATTTTCCCCAGACCTGACATAGTATTCTCCCCAGACCTGACATAGTATTCTCCCCAGACCTGACATAGTATTCTCCCCCGACCTGACATAGTATTCTCCCCACACCTGACATAGTATTCTCCCCAGACCGGACATAGTATTCTCCCCAGACCGGACATAGTATTCTCCCCAGACCTGACATAGTATTCTACCCAGACCTGACATAGCATTCTCCCCAGACCTGACATAGTATTCTACCCAGACCTGACATAGTATTCTCCCCAGACCTGACATAGTATTTTCCCCAGACCTGACATAGTATTCTCCCTAGACCTGACATAGTATTTTCCCCAGACCTGACATAGTATTCTCCCTAGACCTGACATAGTATTCTCCCTAGACCTGACATAGTATTTTCCCCAGACCTGACATAGTATTTTCCCCAGACCTGACATAGTATTCTCCCCAGACCTGACATAGTATTTTCCCCAGACCTGACATAGTATTCTCCCCAGACCTGACATAGTATTTTCCCCAGACCTGACATAGTATTCTCCCTAGACCTGACATAGTATTCTCCCTAGACCTGACATAGTATTCTCCCCAGACCTGACATAGTATTTTCCCCAGACCTGACATAGTATTCTCCCTAGACCTGACATAGTATTTTCCCCAGACCTGACATAGTATTCTCCCTAGACCTGACATAGTATTCTCCCCAGACCTGACATAGTATTCTCCCTAGACCTGACATAGTATTCTCCCCAGACCTGACATAGTATTCTCCCCAGACCTGACATAGTATTCTCCCTAGACCTGACATAGTATTCTCCCCAGACCTGACATAGTATTTTCCAGTGTGTTCATTTCTGTATTAGAATGTGACTGATTATTGTTAATACATTGTCAGGTCTGTGAGTAGAGACTGATGACTGATTATTGTTAATACATTGTCAGGTCTGTGAGTAGAGACTGATGACTGATTATTGTTAATACATTGTCAGGTCTGTGAGTAGAGACTGATGACTGATTATTGTTAATACATTGTCAGGTCTGTGAGTAGAGACTGATGACTGATTATTGTTAATACATTGTCAGGTCTGTGAGTTGAGACGGATGTCTGTAGTCTGACTCATCAGGAGCATCACACCTCACCTGAGGACTTTTTGAAGAAACTTGATGCCAAAAAACACGAAAGAACACTATAGTAAATACTACAGTAAACTACAGTAATGTCTGCAAAACACTACAGTAAATATTACGATATATACTACAGTAATATCCACAAAACACTACAGTAAAAGTCTGCAGAAATACTACAGTGTATACTATAGTATATACACTGCTCAAAAGAATAAAGGGAACACTTAAACAACACAATGTAACTCCAAGTCAATCACACTTCTGTGAAATCAAACTGTCCACTTAGGAAGCAACACTGATTGACAATACATTTCACATGCTGTTGTGCAAATGGAATAGACAACAGGTGGAAATTATAGGCAATTAGCAATACACCTCCAATAAAGGAGTGGTTCTGCAGGTGGGGACCACAGACCACTTCTCAGTTCCTATGCTTCCTGGCTGATGTTTTGGTCACTTTTGAATGCTGGCGGTGCTTTCACTCTTGTGGTAGCATGAGACGGAGTCTACAACCCACACAAGTGGCACAGGTAGTGCAGCTCATCCAGGATGGCACATCAATGCGAGCTGTGGCAAGAAGGTTTGCTGTGTCTGTCAGTGTAGTGTCCAGAGCATGGAGGCGCTACCAGGAGACAGGCCAGTACATCAGGAGACGTGGAGGAGGCCGTAGGAGGGCAACAACCCAGCAGCAGGACCGCTACCTCCGCCTTTGTGCAAGGAGGAGCAGGAGAAGCACTGCCAGAGCCCTGCAAAATTACCTCCAGCAGGCCACAAATGTGCATGTGTCTGCTCAAACGGTCAGAAACAGACTCCATGAGGGTGGTATGAGGGCCCGACGTCCACAGGTGGGGGTTGTGCTTACAGCCCAACACCGTGCAGGATGTTTGGCATTTGCCAGAGAACACCAAGATTGGCAAATTCGCCACTGGCGCCCTGTGCTCTTCACAGATGAAAGCAGGTTCACACTGAGCACGTGACAGACGTGACAGAGTCTGGAGACACCGTGGAGAACGTTCTGCTGCCTGCAACATCCTCCAGCATGACCGGTTTGGCGGTGGGTCAGTCATGGTGTGGGGTGGCATTTCTTTGGGGGGCCGCACAGCCCTCCATGTGCTCGCCAGAGGTAGCCTGACTGCCATAAGGTACCGAGATGAGATCCTCAGACCCCTTGTGAGACCATATGCTGGTGCGGTTGGCCCTGGGTTCCTCCTAATGCAAGACAATGCTAGACCTCATGTGGCTGGAGTGTGTCAGCAGTTCCTGCAAGAGGAAGGCATTGATGCTATGGACTGGCCCGCCCGTTCCCCAGACCTGAATCCAATTGAGCACATCTCGGACATCATGTCTCGCTCCATCCACCAATGCCACATTGCACCACAGACTCTCCAGGGGTTGGCGGATGCTTTAGTCCAGGTCTGGGAGGAGATCCCTCTGGAGACCATCCGCCACCTCATCAGTAGCATGCCCAGGCGTTGTAGGGAGGTCATACAGGCACGTGGAGGCCACACACACTACTGAGCCTCATTTTGACTTGTTTTAAGGACATTACATCAAAGTTGGATCAGCCTGTAGTGTGGTTTTCCACTTTAATTTTGAGTGTGACTCCAAATCCAGACCTCCATGGGTTGATAATTTGGATTTCCATTGATTATTTTTGTGTGATTTTGTTGTCAGCACATTCAACTATGTAAAGAAAAAAAGTATTTAATAAGATTATTTCTTTCATTCAGATCTAGGATATGTTGTTTAAGTGTTCACTTTATTTTTTTTGAGCAGTATATTAATAGTACAGTATTTCTACTGTAGCATATTATAGTCTTTTTTCATGTGGGTAGAGACAGTCTCTCTCTCTCTCTCTCTCTCTCTCTCTCTCTCTCTCTCTCTCAGTGTACTACATAAGGAATAGGGTGCTGTGTGTGTGTGTGTGTGTGTGTGTGGGGTAATTCTCAGTTGTTCCTGTATGGCACCAGCTGTCCAAAGAAACGGAAGGCGCGGCAAATTACCACCATTATGGGGGTAGAAAGGCATGTCTAAGGTGTCCTGACTGAGAGGGTAACAATGGCAGACGGAGGGTATGCCACCCAATACAGTGCACTACATTGATCAGGGCAGATATGGAATCTGGTTCCGTAAAGTACACAGCCCAGTGTGTAGGGGTTGAGAGGGGGAGGGGAGTGGCGTGCAGCCCGGCTCATTTCAATAGGAGACCTTTCCTATTGTGTGGTTTCATTTCCTTTTCCTCATTCACTGGAAGCTAATATCCGTTTCCAGATTAACAAAGTAAAGTGTGCCCCAGACTGTTGTTTTCATCTGAGTTAAACCTGCCCTTCTTCCCTAGTCAGTAGATAACAATGTCAATACTGTTTAATCAAGCAACTTCCGTTCAGCGTATTAGATGTGATTAAAAGATGCCTATAGTGAATTGATCGGGTTTTAGGGGCCGGTTTCCTAGACACAAATTAAGCTTAGTCCTGGACTAAAGAGTATGATTCATGGAGATGAGTCCTGGACTAAAGAGTATGATTCATGGAGATGAGTCCTGGACTAAAGAGTATGATTCATGGAGATTCTCTTTTTAGTCCAAGGCTCAATCTGTATCTGGGAAACGGGTCCTCAGTGGTTCAGAAGACACGTATTCAGTAATATTCAGTAATACATTTGAATGGGGGCTTTGCTTTATACATTCAAACACAGAGATGTGACAAGGCTCACCTGCCAGCTATTCTTTCTCCCGGAAAATGGCTTTAAAACCATAGTGCTTCTGTGTCTGTCCTCTCTGTCACCACTGGGGAACGGGAAGGGAACGACCAGGGTTATGTTCCAAATAGCCCCTATTCCCTTCACAGTGCACTTCTTTTGACGTGTTAGTTGTTTAGCAGATGCTCTTATCCAGAGCGACTTGCAGTTAGTGCATTCATCTCCAGATAGCTAGGTGGGACAGCTACATATCACAGGCATATTAAGTCCATTCATCTCCAGATAGCTAGGTGGACCAGTCATAGTCAGTACATTCATCTTCAGATAGCTAGGTGGAACAGTCATAGTCAGTCCATTCATCTCCAGATAGCTAGGTGGACCAGTCATAGTCAGTACATTCATCTTCAGATAGCTAGGTGGACCAGTCATAGTCAGTCCATTCATCTCCAGATAGCTAGGTGGACCAGTCATAGTCAGTACATTCATCTTCAGATAGCTAGGTGGGACAGCCACATATCACAGGCTTAGTAAGTACATGTTTCCTCAATAAAGTAGTTATCAGCAAAGTCAGCTAGAAAAGGGGAGGACCAGGAGGAGTCAGCTAGAAAAGGGGAGGACCAGGAGGAGTCAGCTAGAAAAGGGGAGGACCTAGAAGAGTCAAGTGCAAGTGTAGGGAGCCCAGCCAATAGCGAGTTGCAATAGTCATGACGGGAGATGACAAGTGCCTGGAATAGGATAGGATACTTTAGACCAGGGCCCATAGGGTTAGTAGGGTACTACCCATACCGGTTCTAGTAGTACTGGTTAGTAGTGTTCTACATAGGGTTAGTACGGTTCTATATAGGGTCAGTAGGGTTCTATATAGGGTTAGTGGGGTTCTATATAGGGTTAGTACGGTTCTATAAAGGGTTAGTAGGGTTCTATATAGGGTTAGTGGGGTTCTATATAGGGTTAGTACGGTTCTATAAAGGGTTAGTAGGGTTCTAAATAGGGTTAGTGGGGTTCTATATAGGGTTAGTAGGGTTCTAAATAGGGTTAGTAGTGTTCTATATAGGGTTAGTGGGGTTCTATATAGGGTTATTAGTGTTCTATATAGGCTTAGTAGGGTTCTATATAGGGTTAGTAGGGTTCTATATAGGGTTAGTGGGGTTCTACATAGGGTTAGTGGAGTTCTATATAGGGTTAGTAGGGTTCTAAATAGGGTTAGTAGTGTTCTATATAGGGTTAGTAGTGTTCTATATAGGGTTAGTAGTGTTCTATGTAGGGTTAGTAGGGTTCCATATAGGGTTATATATATGTTTAGTAGGGTTCTATATAGGGTTAGTGGGGTTCTATATAGGGTTAGTAGTGTTCTATATAGGGTTAGTAGTGTTCTATATAGGGTTAGTGGGGTTCTATATAGGGTTAGTAGGGTTCTATATAGGATTAGTAGGGTTCTATATAGGGTTAGTAGGGTTCTATATAGGGTTAGTAGGGTTCTATATAGGGTTAGTAGGGTTCTATATAGGGTTAGTAGGGTTCTATATAGGGTTAGTAGTGTTCTATATAGGGTTAGTGGGGTTCTATATAGGGTTAGTAGGGTTCTATATAGGATTAGTAGGGTTCTATATAGGGTTAGTAGGGTTCTATATAGGGTTAGTAGGGTTCTCTATAGGATTAGTAAGGTTCTAAATATAGTGTTAATTAGGGTTCTATATAGGGTTAGTAGGGTTCTATATAGGGTTAGTAGTGTTCTATATAGGGTTAGTAGTGTTCTATATAGGGTTAGTAGGGTTCTATATAGGGAAAGTAGTGTTCTATATAGGGTTAGTAGGGTTCTATATAGGGTTAGTAGGGTTCTATATAGGGTTAGTAGTGTTCTATATAGGATTAGTAGGGTTCTATATAGGGTTAGTAGGGTTCTATATAGGGTTAGTAGGGTTCTATATAGGATTATTAGGGATCTATATAGGGTTAGTAGGGTTCTATATAGGGTTAGTAGGGTTCTATATAGGGTTAGTGGGGTTCTATATAGGAATATATATATGGTTAGTAGGGTTCTATATAGGGTTAGTAGGGTTCTATATAGGGTTAGTAGGGTTCTATATAGGGTTAGTAGGGTTCTATATAGGGTTAGTGGGGTTCTATATAGGGTTAGTAGGGTTCTATATAGGGTTAGTAGGGTTCTATATAGGATTATTAGGGATCTATATAGGGTTAGTAGGGTTCTATATAGGGTTAGTAGGGTTCTATATAGGGTTAGTGGGGTTCTATATAGGGTTAGTAGGGTTCTATATAGGGTTAGTAGGGTTCTATATAGGATTATTAGGGATCTATATAGGGTTAGTAGGGTTCTATATAGGGTTAGTAGGGTTCTATATAGGGTTAGTGGGGTTCTATATAGGGAACAGCCATTCGAGATTGACAACATTTTTAGCAGAGACAAATAGTTTCCAATCAGATCGATAGAAACCTTCATTATCACCCTATCTACCAATCAACTTTATGCTGCATGCCAGCCCCACAGTATCTACCAATCAACTTTATGCTGCATGACAGCCCCACACTATCTACCAATCAACTTTATGCTGCATGCCAGTCCTACAGTATCTACCAATCAACTGTATGCTGCATGCCAGCCCTACAGTATCTACCAATCAACTTTATGCTGCATGACAGCCCTACAGTATCTACCAATCAACTTTATGCTGCATGCCAGCCCCACAGTATCTACCAATCAACTTTATGCTGCATGCCAGCCCCACAGTATCTACCAATCAACTTTATGCTGCATGACAGCCCCACAGTATCTACCAATCAACTTTATGCTGCATGCCAGCCCCACAGTATCTACCAATCAACTGTAGGCTGCATGCCAGCCCTACAGTATCTACCAATCAACTTTATGCTGCATGACAGCCCTACAGTATCTACCAATCAACTTTATGCTGCATGACAGCCCTACAGTATCTACCAATCAACTTTATGCTGCATGCCAGCCCCACAGTATCTACCAATCAACTTTATGCTGCATGCCAGCCCCACAGTATCTACCAATCAACTTTATGCTGCATGCCAGCCCCACAGTATCTACCAATCAACTTTATGCTGCATGCCAGCCCTACAGTATCTACCAATCAACTTTATGCTGCATGACAGCCCTACAGTATCTACCAATCAACTTTATGCTGCATGACAGCCCTACAGTATCTACCAATCAACTTTATGCTGCATGACAGCCCTACAGTATCTACCAATCAACTTTATGCTGCATGCCAGCCCCACAGTATCTACCAATCAACTTTATGCTGCATGCCAGCCCTACAGTATCTACCAATCAACTTTATGCTGCATGCCAGCCCTACAGTATCTACCAATCAACTTTATGCTGCATGACAGTCCTACAGTATCTACCAATCAACTTTATGCTGCATGCCAGCCCCACAGTATCTACCAATCAACTTTATGCTGCATGACAGTCCTACAGTATCTACCAATCAACTTTATGCTGCATGACAGTCCTACAGTATCTACCAATCAACTTTATGCTGCATGCCAGCCCCACAGTATCTACCAATCAACTTTATGCTGCATGCCAGCCCCACAGTATCTACCAATCAACTTTATGCTGCATGCCAGCCCTACAGTATCTACCAATCAACTTTATGCTGCATGACAGCCCCACAGTATCTACCAATCAACTTTATGCTGCATGACAGCCCTACAGTATCTACCAATCAACTTTATGCTGCATGACAGTCCTACAGTATCTACCAATCAACTGTATGCTGCATGCCAGCCCTACAGTATCTACCAATCAACTTTATGCTGCATGACAGCCCCACAGTATCTACCAATCAACTTTATGCTGCATGCCAGCCCCACAGTATCTACCAATCAACTTTATGCTGCATGATAGTCCTACAGTATCTACCAATCAACTTTATGCTGCATGCCAGCCCTACAGTATCTACCAATCAACTTTATGCTGCATGACAGTCCTACAGTATCTACCAATCAACTTTATGCTGCATGACAGCCCTACAGTATCTACCAATCAACTTTATGCTGCATGCCAGCCCTACAGTATCTACCAATCAACTTTATGCTGCATGCCAGCCCTACAGTATCTACTGTGTTGACATTGCCCTGTTGGTTGAAGTTTATGACCCCCCCCCCCGACCTGGTAGGTTATTAAACCCAGGTAGACTATTCCTCTGACCTGTTAAACCCAGGTAGACTATTCCTCTGACCTGGTAGGTTATTGAACCCAGGTAGACTATTCCTCTGACCTGTTAAACCCAGGTAGACTATTCCTCTGACCTGGTAGGTTATTGAACCCAGGTAGACTATTCCTCTGACCTGTTAAACCCAGGTAGACTATTCCTCTGACCTGGGAGGTTATTGAACCCAGGTAGACTATTCCTCTGACCTGGGAGGTATTTAAACCCAGGTAGACTATTCCTCTGACCTGGGAGGTATTTAAACCCAGGTAGACTATTCCTCTGACCTGGTAGGTTATTGAATCCAGGTAGACTATCCCTCTGACCTGGGAGGTATTTAAACATGGTAGGTTATTGAACCCAGGTAGACAATTCCTCTGACCTGGTAGGTTATTGAACCCAAGTAGACTATTCCTCTGACCTGGGAGGTATTTAAACCCAGGTAGACTATTCCTCTGACCTGGTAGGTTATTGAATCCAGGTAGACTATCCCTCTGACCTGGGAGGTATTTAAACATGGTAGGTTATTGAACCCAGGTAGACAATTCCTCTGACCTGGGAGGTTATTGAACCCAGGTAGACTATTCCTCTGACCTGGGAGGTATTTAAACCCAGGTAGACTATTCCTCTGACCTGGGAGGTATTTAAACCCAGGTAGACTATTCCTCTGACCTGGTAGGTTATTGAATCCAGGTAGACTATCCCTCTGACCTGGGAGGTATTTAAACATGGTAGGTTATTGAACCCAGGTAGACAATTCCTCTGACCTGGTAGGTTATTGAACCCAAGTAGACTATTCCTCTGACCTGGGAGGTTATTAAATCCAGTTAGACTATTCCTCTGACCTGGGAGGTTATTAAACCCAGTTAGACTGCTCCTCATGCCTCAAAACAAGATTAACCCACTGAACTCAGCTAAAAACAAGTCTGACACACATCTTCAAATATATTTCTCTGTCATGTTTTTATTGCTTTATAATATTTAGGTAATTTTGCACTCCCCTAGACGTGAATAATTGTCTCATGTGTGCATACATCTGAAATGGGTCATATTCAAAACGGGACCCTCAATATTTAATGAATTCTTATCAGTCAATATGCTTCTTTCTCTATAGTAATACAAATGTCCACAGGCCTCAATCAGAAAAGGTTGTGAATACCGAATGTAAAGTGGTCGCTACCACACAGGAGATGAGTGGCATTTATCGACAGTTCATAATGTGACCAGAGATGGCAGGCGAGTTCTCCTATTCCCCTTAACAGCCTGGAATCCCAATACTAGAACCCCCCCACCCAGTTTATTCCATAGTTCCATCGATCCTCCAAACGCTCCAATCCGGCTCAGTGGAGTTAATATCACTCCGCTCTTTACCTCCAACCCCCCAGTTAGATCAATTAATTCGCGTACCCATCTCCTCTCTCTCACGCTGGTCTCTCACAGTGAACCGCTGGACAGCTCCCGTTACTAGTGATCCGAAGCCCGCATGTCCCTTTCCCAAGGGGGGTTTCTACCGCGCTACTGCTTGGAGCCCTGCCGCTGAAAAAGATGAATAACTAACGGTTATTAGTTGTTTCTTCATAACTTGGAAACTACCACCGACGTACCTGACTGATTTTTTGTTGTTGCTATTGTATTGGGAGATTAATTGCGCAAACGGTTCCATACACACTGCGCTCATGAATTGATTCGTGGGTTGTGTGTGTGTTTTTTTTTTTAGAAAAAGGATTTTTGTGATAGTGGGACTAGTGTCGCTCAGCGGTGAATCGGGAATCATGGACGGATCATTTGGATGTATTTGGGTGAAAATACTTTCGGTATTTGTCTGGTTATGCTGTCTCACCGGTGATTCACCATCATATGGTAAGTCTCTGAA
>NC_059442.1:170457867-170480367 GCF_905237065.1 Salmo salar | reverse complement strand
GCGGTATGGAAGTGCAGCTCAGTTTCCACCTCATTTTGTGGGCAGTTGGCAGTGGGCAGTGGGCAATTGGCAGTGGGCAATTGGCAGTTGGCAGTGGGAAGTGGGCAGTGGGCAGTGAGCAGTGGGCAGTTGGCACTAGGGCTGTCCCCGACAAAAACTGGTAGAAATGTTAAAACATGTATTTTTCCATATATAGATACACCCTATTTGTTTTAATAAAATCAACTATATGTAGGCTACTGAGCTTGTCTGATGCTTTACACACACTGTGATTAAATAATGAAGACACACAAATGACTCAAGAGGGAGCCAGAGATCAAGATAGACTAACCAGAAGAAAAAAAACCTGTTCCCAAACATCCTCCTCATCCTCCTGCTGCTGCTGGCCTTCGCAGATTCTGCCGTTATGTTCCCGAAGTTGCCGGTAACAGGCTACACCAGTGGTCAGCAACCTTTTCCATTTGGAGTGCCAATTTATCTTACCATTTCTACCGATTTGCTTGCCAGTTAGGATGTTCGTATACACATTTTCATGGAACAGATTCATTTATTTTATAATAACGTCTCTTCCTATCTTAAAATCATTATCATGTGATTAATACAAATTATATCTAAATCTAAATTAAAAAAATTACAAATCTAAATTACAATTTTACAATCTAAAAGTAACTTCTATTGCCATTGCCAACTATGTCAAAAAACAGCTTGCAGGTAGAAAATATCCTGAATAAAAATAAATATCCTATAAATAACATTGGCTACACATGGCCTGTCTGCAAGGAACTGGAAACATTGTATCAACTATTCACTTGGGTCTGGCCAGAAGCACTAGCTAACTTACAACATTGAATAAAATATTCTGGGCCGCAGAGTTTCCTGCACCAGTGAGCTCCGGACAGACACAACTTGAGGCTATTTGCTCAAAGAATAAGAAGTAATCATTTTATGACCTTTCCATCAGATCAAACATCAAAGCATGCATTTTTTCCCCCATTTCACAGAGAGAGTGGTTATCAAAGGGGAAATAGGTGGAAATATTTTTGAAATAGGCTACATTGAGGAACTATTGTAATTCTCAATGGATGTAAAAAAACTGATTTCGTTTACTTGCTGTTTGAGGTGAAGAAAAATAACTTAGTGGGGTTGAGATCCACAAATGGGCACATTCATAGACCCTACATTTGCACGCAGGCCAGGTAGCCCAGGCTTACTTCCATGTGTAATCAGGTGCACGTCCTTACTCAACATTGACAGGAGGGCTCCAAACAAAACACAATGAATAAATTGACAACTCGTAAATGGAATGAAATAAACCAAAACTTGTTTCTCACAAGTGTAGCGTAAGTTGAGCGCTCTGCAAACAACATGTCCACTCCGAAAATGACAACTGTAAGAAGGTATTAATAATATATTCAATGCTTAACAGAAATTACTGTAAACAAACAAACATATTAGATTACAAATTATGGGAATTAACGGTAAATATGCTGCTGGTGATAATGGTGGGCCATCCCTGCAGCCTCCAGATTAGTCCACTGAGACAGGCCTCTATAATGGATTAGTCCACTGAGACAGGCCTCTACAATGGATTAGTCCACTGAGACAGGCCTCTATAATGGATTAGTCCACTGAGACAGGCCTCTATAATGGATTAGTCCACTGAGACAGGCCTCTATAATGGATTAGTCCACTGAGACAGGCCTCTATAATGGATTAGTCCACTGAGACAGGCCTCTATAATGAATTAGTCCACTGAGACAGGCCTCTATAATGGATTAGTCCAATGAGACGGGCCTCTACAATGGATTAGTCCGCTGAGCCTGGGCTCCACAATGGATTAGTCCACTGAGAAAGGCCTCTACAATGGATTAGTCCACTGAGACAGGCCTCTACAATGGATTAGTCCAATGAGACAGGCCTGTATAATGGATTAGTCCACTCAGACGGGCCTCTACAATGGATTAGTCCACTGAGACGGGCCTCTATAATGGATTAGTCCACTGAGACAGGCCTCCACAATGGATTAGTCCACTGAGACAGGCCTCCATAATGGATTAGTCCACTGAGACAGGCCTCTATAATGGATTAGTCCACTGAGACGGGCCTCTATAATGGATTAGTCCACTGAGACGGGCCTCTATAATGGATTAGTCCACTGAGACAGGCCTCTATAATGGATTAGTCCACTGAGACAGGCCTCTACAATGGATTAGTCCACTGAGACAGGCCTCTATAATGGATTAGTCCACTGACACAGGCCTCTATAATGGATTAGTCCACTGAGACGGGCTTCTATAATGGATTAGTCCACTGAGACGGGCCTCTATAATGGATTAGTCCACTGAGATGGGCCTCTATAATGGATTAGTCCACTGAGACGGGCTTCTATAATGGATTAGTCCACTGAGACGGGCCTCTATAATGGATTAGTCCACTGAGACGGGCCTCTATAATGGATTAGTCCACTGAGACAGGCCTCTATAATGGATTTGTCCACTGAGACAGGCCTCTATAATAGTCCACTGATACGGGCCTCCACAATGGATTAGTCCACTCAAATGGGCGTCAATCAAGACCTGCCATAAAATTATATATTTTTTTACTACTGCTCGACTAAAAACTTGTCAATCGATCAACAGCCTATCGACCAAACAATCGACCAGTCGACTAAATGGGGTCAACCCTAGTGTTCACATAGCCTGTCTTGTCTTGAGAGCCAGGTCTGCCTATGGTGACTTCTCTTAATAGCAGGGTTATGCTCACTGAGTCGATACATAGTCAACCATTTTCTTAATGTTGGGTCAGTCACAGTGGCCAGGTGTTCTGTGTATTCTCTGTTTAGAGACAGAGAGCATTCCAATCCGTTTTTTTGGGTTGATTCTTTCAAGTGTGTAAAATCGTTTTTTTTGCTTTCTCATAATTTGGTTAGGTCTAATGGTGTTGCTGTCCTGGGTCTCTGTGGGGTCTGTTTGGGGTCTGTTCTCTCTCTATGTCCAACGCTCTCTTTCCCATGCTACCTGTCATGTGTTCCTCTTTGATTCCGTCACTCATTCCTATCTCTATGGTAACTCTGACATTTCACCACTATACTGGGGGTGCTGGGAAGTAGGCTAATTTCCTCTGTTCCATTTAAGATCCCATTTTTACAAAAACGACAAAAAATCGTGACTCTTTCGTGTAGTTACAACCAAACAACGTGATGTAACTTAGAACAGTTTGTACGACATAAACTCACACTGTGTTTTGCAGTTTCTAACATGGTTAATAAATCTATTTTACCTATGTTACCTAAGATGTGATTTCCTATAGGAGTACTACAAACATTCTTCTACCTTGTTACGCCACTTTTAATTATCCCAGAGTGCAGGTTGATATCATACCGCACATTAGCTACTGGAACTCATTTAGCTTGTCTCATAGCTTGTCTCATTTTCATGATGTGCTACTTGGTAGAAACTCTCCTTTGTTTCCCAAGCAGCTGAAGATTTTTTTATATTTTTTTTATCACGGTTGCAGTTCGATTTTAAGTTTGAAGTGTGTTTGCTGTCACGTTCACTAGTGCACTGCCTTTCTTAGCTCTTTCCCAACAATGCAGTAGTACTATAAAGGATTCATTTAAAAATAAATGTTGAACAAAAATAGACGAGAAATAAGAAATCGAGAAAGTAAGTATACTATATACAGGGACAGTTCCAGGGTCAGTAGCTATATACAGGGTCAGTATCTATATACAGGGTCAGTAGCTATATACAGGGTCAGTAGCTATATACAGGGTCAGTAGCTATATACAGGGTCAGTAGCTATATACAGGGTCAGTTCCAGTGTCAGTAGCTATATACAGGGTCAGTAGCTATATACAGGGTCAGTAGCTATATACAGGGACAGTTCCAGGGTCAGTAGCTATATACAGGGTCAGTATCTATATACAGGGACAGTTCCAGGGTCAGTAGCTATATACAGGGTCAGTATCTATATACAGGGACAGTAGCTATATACAGGGTCAGTTCCAGGGTCAGTAGCTATATACAGGGTCAGTATCTATATACAGGGACAGTTCCAGGGTCAGTAGCTATATACAGGGTCAGTATCTATATACAGGGACAGTAGCTATATACAGGGACAGTTCCAGGGTCAGTAGCTATATACAGGGACAGTAGCTATATACAGGGTCAGTAGCTATATACAGGGTCAGTTCCAGGGTCAGTAGCTATATACAGGGTCAGTAGCTATATAAAGGGTCAGTAGCTATATACAGGGTCAGTATCTATATACAGGGTCAGTTCCAGGGTCAGTAGCTATATACAGGGTCAGTAGCTATATACAGGGTCAGTAGCTATATACAGGGTCAGTAGCTATATACAGGGACAGTTCCAGGGTCAGTAGTTATATATAGGGTCAGTAGCTATATACAGGGTCAGTAGCTATATACAGGGTCAGTATCTATATACAGGGACAGTAGCTATATACAGGGACAGTTCCAGGGTCAGTAGCTATATACAGGGACAGTAGCTATATACAGGGTCAGTAGCTATATACAGGGTCAGTATTTATATACAGGGTCAGTAGCTATATACAGGGTCAGTTCCAGGGTCAGTAGCTATATACAGGGTCAGTAGCTATATACAGGGTCAGTTCCAGGGTCAGTAGCTATATACAGGGTCAGTAGCTATATAAAGGGTCAGTAGCTATATACAGGGTCAATAGCTATATACAGGGTCAGTAGCTATATATAGGGACAGTTCCAGGGTCAGTAGCTATATACAGGGTCAGTAGCTATATAAAGGGTCAGTAGCTATATACAGGGTCAGTAGCTATATACAGGGACAGTTCCAGGGTCAGTAGTTATATACAGGGTCAGTAGCTATATACAGGGTCAGTAGCTATATACAGGGACAGTTCTAGGGTCAGTAGTTATATACAGGGTCAGTAGCTATATAGAGGGTCAGTAGCTATATACAGGGTCAGTTCCAGGGTCAGTAGCTATATACAGGGTCAGTAGCTATATACAGGGACAGTTCCAGGGTCAGTAGCTATATACAGGGACAGTAGCTATATACAGGGTCAGTAGCTATATACAGGGTCAGTATCTATATACAGGGTCAGTAGCTATATACAGGGACAGTTCCAGGGTCAGTAGCTATATACAGGGTCAGTAGCTATATACAGGGTCAGTTCCAGGGTCAGTAGCTATATACAGGGTCAGTAGCTATATACAGGGACAGTTCCAGGGTCAGTAGCTATATACAGGGTCAGTAGCTCTATACAGGGACAGTTCCAGGGTCAGTAGCTATATACAGGGACAGTAGCTATATACAGGGTCAGTAGCTATATACAGGGTCAGTAGCTATATACAGGGTCAGTAGTTATATACAGGGACAGTTCCAGGGTCAGTAGCTATATACAGGGTCAGTAGCTATATACAGGGTCAGTAGCTATATACAGGGACAGTTCCAGGGTCACTAGCTATATACAGGGTCAGTATCTATATACAGGGACAGTTCCAGGGTCAGTAGCTATATACAGTGTCAGTAGCTATATACAGGGTAAGTAGCTATATCCAGGGTCAGTAGCTATATACAGGGTCAGTAGCTATATACAGGGACAGTTCCAGGGTCAGTAGCTATATACAGGGTCAGTAGCTATATACAGGGTCAGTAGCTATATACAGGGACAGTTCCAGGGTCAGTTAGTTAGATCCTGTGCTATATGTGTTAGATGTTAGATTTCTTTGAGAGAAAACATACAGCACACACAACATGTCATATATAACATACAGCACACACAACATGTCATATATAACATACAGAACATACAACATGTTATATATAACATACAACATGTCATATATAACATACAGAACATACAACATGTCATATATAACATACAACATGTCATATATAACATACAGAACATACAACATGTCATATATAACATACAGAACATACAACATGTCATATATAACATACAACATGTCATATATAACATACAACATGTCATATATAACATACAACATGTCATATATAACATACAACATGTCATATATAACATACAGAACATACAACATGTCATATATAACATACAACATGTCATATATAACATACAGAACATACAACATGTCATATATAACATACAACATGTCATATACAACATACAGAACACACAACATGTTATATATAACATACAGAACATACAACATGTCATATATAACATACAGAACATACAACATGTCATATATAACATACAGAACATACAACATGTCATATATAACATACAACATGTCATATACAACATACAGAACATACAACATGTCATATATAACATACAGAACATACAACATGTCATATATAACATACAGAACATACAACATGTCATATATAACATACAACATGTCATATACAACATACAGAACATACAACATGTCATATATAACATACAGAACATACATGTCATATATAACATACAACATGTCATATACAACATACAGAACATACAACATGTCATATATAACATACA
Organism: Salmo salar; assembly: GCF_905237065.1. Taxonomy (NCBI): domain Eukaryota; kingdom Metazoa; phylum Chordata; class Actinopteri; order Salmoniformes; family Salmonidae; genus Salmo; species Salmo salar. The sequence continues at coordinate 170,473,854 of NC_059442.1, read as the reverse complement.
GAACATACAACATGTCATATATAACATACAACATGTCATATACAACATACAGAACATACAACATGTCATATATAACATACAGAACATACAACATGTCATATATAACATACAACATGTCATATACAACATACAGAACATACAACATGTCATATATAACATACAGAACATACAACATGTCATATATAACATACAGAACATACAACATGTCATATATAACATACAACATGTCATATATAACATACAGAACACACAACATGTTATATATAACATACAGAACATACAACATGTCATATATAACATACAGAACATACAACATGTCATATATAACATACAACATGTCATATATAACATACAGAACATACAACATGTCATATATAACATACAACATGTCATATATAACATACAGAACATACAACATGTCATATATAACATACAGAACATACAACATGTCATATATAACATACAACATGTCATATATAACATACAGAACATACAACATGTCATATATAACATACAACATGTCATATATAACATACAGAACATACAACATGTCATATATAACATACAACATGTCATATATAACATACAGAACATACAACATGTCATATATAACATACAACATGTCATATACAACATACAGAACATACAACATGTCATATACAACATACAGAACATACAACATGTCATATATAACATACAACATGTCATATATAACATACAGAACATACAACATGTCATATATAACATACAACATGTCATATATAACATACAGAACATACAACATGTCATATACAACATACAGAACATACAACATGTCATATATAACATATAGAACATACAACATTTCATATATAACATACAACATGTCATATATAACATACAGAACATACAACATGTCATATATAACATACAGAACATACAACATGTCATATATAACATACAGAACATACAACATGTCATATATAACATACAGAACATACAACATGTCATATATAACATACAACATGTCATATATAACATACAGAACATACAACATGTCATATATAACATATAGAACATACAACATGTCATATATAACATACAACATGTCATATACAACATACAGAACATACAACATGTCATATATAACATACAGAACATACACCATGTCATATACAACATACAGAACATACAACATGCCATATATAACATACAACATGTCATATACAACATACAGAACACACAACATGTCATATATAACATACAGAACATACAACATGTCATATATAACATACAACATGTCATATACAACATACAACATGTCATATACAACATACAGAACATACAACATGTCATATATAACATACAACATGTCATATACAACATACAGAACATACAACATGTCATATATAACATATAGAACATACAACATGTCATATATAACATACAACATGCCATATACAACATACAGAACACACAACATGTCATATATAACATACAACATGTCATATACAACATACAGAACACACAGCATGTCATATATAACATACAACATGCCATATACAACATACAGAACACACAACATGTCATATATAACATACAACATGTCATATACAACATACAGAACACACAGCATGTCATATATAACATACAACATGTCATATATAACATATAGAACACACAACATGTCATATATAACATACAACATGTCATATACAACATACAGAACACACAGCATGTCATATATAACATACAGAACATACAACATGTCATATATAACATACAGAACATACAACATGTCATATATAACATACAGAACATACAACATGTCATATATAACATACAACATGTCATATACAACATACAGAACATACAACATGTCATATATAACATACAGAACATACAACATGTCATATATAACATACAACATGTCATATACAACATACAGAACATACAACATGCCATATATAACATACAGAACATACAACATGTCATATATAACATACAGAACATACAACATGTCATATACAACATACAGAACATACAACATGTCATATATAACATACAGAACATACAACATGTCATATATAACATACAGAACATACAACATGTCATATACAACATACAGAACATACAACATGTCATATATAACATACAACATGTCATATATAACATACAGAACATACAACATGTTATATATAACATACAACATGTCATATACAACATACAGAACACACAACATGTCATATATAACATACAACATGTCATATACAACATACAGAACATACAACATGTTATATATAACATATAGAACATACAACAGGTCATATATAACATACAGTGCATTTTTTAATAAATATATATAACGTAACAAAATGTAGAAAAAGTCAAGGGGTCTGAAGACTTTCTGAATGCACCGTATATAACAACAGAATATAATGTAGCTGTATGTTGTGCGTATGTTTCACGGTAAACTGTTCTAAGGACCTACAGTAGAAGAGTGTTATTCTCTAAAACTGCAGCTGGGAAACGTTAGGGACGGGGATGGTGGATGTGGGGAGGAAGTGCAGGGCAGAAAGCCTTGAGCATGGTGCATCACTAATCTTTATTAGTGGTTGTACATTTCATGGGGCGGTGTATAGAAGTGTGTGTGTGTGTGTGTGTGTGTGTGTGTGTGTGTGTGTGTGTGTGTGTGTGTGTGTGTGTGTGTGTGTGTGTGTGTGTGTGTGTGTAGAGAGAGAGAGAGAGAATTTGACAGGCACTGTACAGAAGTATGAGGAAGAACGGCTGTTCTTTGGGTCAGTCGTTTCCGGAGGCTCCAACAACCTGCTGTGAATATTTAAAGCTTAAGTTAATGCTCTCCTCTGGGCTCAGATCATTTGACTGGTTCGGATTTGTTGGAAGATAATCATATATCTCATTTAGGATTTATGATTTTTTGCATTGTTAGGAGTTATTATCGAATCGGTTGATTAACGACTACAATATATGTCAGCCAGATGATACAAATATAGACTTCTTCACCTTGTATAGGTAGTTATTGTAGATGTGTATGATGCTGGGATGACATCATCTTCCTCCGTTCAGACCCATATGTACATGTGTTCTTAATTACTAACCAAGCGAAAACATCCCAGCTTAATCAGAGGCCAGTATGGCAGGAAGCAGGTTGAAAACATCCCAGCTTAATCAGAGTCCAGTACTGCAGGAAGCAGGTTGAAAACATCCCAGCTTAATCAGAGGCCAGTATGGCAGGAAGCAGGTTGAAAACATCCCAGCTTAATCAGAGGCCAGTATGGCAGGAAGCAGGTTGAAAACATCCCAGCTTAATCAGAGTCCAGTACTGCAGGAAGCAGGTTGAAAACATCCCAGTTTAATGAGAGTCCAGTACTGCAGGAAGCAGGTTGAAAACATCCCAGCTTAATCAGAGTCCAGTACTGCAGGAAGCAGGTTGAAAACATCCCAGTTTAATGAGAGTCCAGTACTGCAGGAAGCAGGTTGAAAACATCCCAGTTTAATCAGAGTCCAGTACTGCAGGAAGCAGGTTGAAAACATCCCAGTTTAATCAGAGTCCAGTACTGCAGGAAGCAGGTTGAAAACATCCCAGTTTAATGAGAGTCCAGTACTGCAGGAAGCAGGTTGAAAACATCCCAGCTTAATCAGAGGCCAGTATGGCAGGAAGCAGGTTGAAAACATCCCAGTTTATTCAGAGTCCAGTACTGCAGGAAGCAGGTTGAAAACATCCCAGTTTAATGAGAGTCCAGTACTGCAGGAAGCAGGTTGAAAACATCCCAGTTTAATCAGAGTCCAGTACTGCAGGAAGCAGGTTGAAAACATCCCAGCTTAATCAGAGTCTAGTACTGCAGGAAGCACGTAGTATGTCTAGTATTGCCTGGAGTGTGTGAGCAGTGAGCGAGTGTTTCTGCTGTCCTTGATTTGGTGAATGATGTTTGACAGTTGTAATAATGGGCCTCAAGGCTTGAATTAGCATTTGAGTGGCACATCATCAACAGCATTAGTGGTGATGGCATTATGTGGCCGTAGTGTTTGCTGCCTTTATGAATCATATCCAATTAGGGGCAGTCTTCATAAAGTAGAAAGGCTAATTGGATACGACAGCGGAAGTTTTTCCGCACTGCGAAATTAACTTCTCCTGATGTGCTGTTCTAAACTAGTTCACTTCACTGAGTGATGTGCCGGGCTGGTGTTACATAAGGAATAACCTATATGATAATGAAAGGGTGTTACATAAGGAATAACCTGTATGATAATGAAGGGTGTTACATAAGGAATAAACTATATGATAATGAAGGGTGTTACATACGGAATAAACTATATGATAATGAAGGGTGTTACATAAGGAATAACCTATATGATAATGAAAGGGTGTTACATAAGGAATAACCTATATGATAATGAAGGGTGTTACATAAGGAATAACCTATATGATAATGAAGGGTGTTACATATGGAATAACCTGTATGATAATGAAAGGGTATTCCATAACAATGAACAGATGGTAAGCCTATGTTGAGACGCTGTAGATCTATATTTAAAAACACATCTAACTTAAGGAATATATACCTAGCTATCACCTACCTTAAAATATGTATTTGTTTTTAAGCTACTATGACTCGTTTTAGACAGGCAGCCCAATTCTGATCTTTCCCCCCCCTGCTAATTTGTCTTTTGACCAATCACATCAGATCTTTTTCAAATCAGATTTGATCTAATTGGTCAGAACAGCTGTGGAAGGCCTTCGGCATGTGGAACTGCCACCTAGTCACAGCCTTGCCTGTCATGAACTAATTAACTGTTTTTGTGTGGGTATATGATGGAATGTTACTCTCAATGTATTCTATGTATTGATGTACAATGTCTATGTGGACACATCAGCACTCTCTATTGTCCAAGTCAAATTTACCCTCTGGGACAATAAAGTCTTATCATATCATATGAAATTCCAATTAGTGGGAGAAAATAAAAAAATAGAATTGTGCTGCCAGTCTAAACATAGCCATAGTAAGTTGTCCTGAATGAGACGATAACTCATAAACCTCTGTAGACTTGAAAAACAGACATTTAGTAGCCCACGTTTCCGACATTCCGTCTTTACCTACAGGATACTGTATTTCCTGGAGCAGTCTCTGAATGTATTTCCTGGAGCAGTCTCTGAGTGTATTTCCTGGAGCAGTCTCTGAATGTATTTCCTGGAGCAGTCTCTGAGTGTATTTCCTGGAGCAGTCTCTGAGTGTATTTCCTGGAGCAGTCTCTCAGTGTATTTCCTGGAGCAGTCTCTCAGTGTATTTCCTGGAGCAGTCTCTGAGAGTATTTCCTGGAGCAGTCAGTGTATTTCCTGGAGCAGTCTCTGAGTGCATTTCCTGGAGCAGTCTCTGGGTGTATTTCCTGGAGCAGTCTCTGAGTGTATTTCCTGGAGCAGTCTCTGAGTGTATTTCCTGGAGCAGTCCGTGTATTTCCTGGAGCAGTCTCTCAGTGTATTTCCTGGAGCAGTCTCTGAGTGTATTTCCTGGAGCAGTCTCTCAGTGTATTTCCTGGAGCAGTCTCTGAGAGTATTTCCTGGAGCAGTCTCTGAGTGTATTTCCTGGAGCAGTCTCTGAGTGTATTTCCTGGAGCAGTCTCTGAGTGTATTTCCTGGAGCAGTCTCTGAGAGTATTTCCTGGAGCAGTCTCTGAGTGTATTTCCTGGAGCAGTCTCTGAGTGTATTTCCTGGAGCAGTCTGTGAGAGTATTTCCTGGAGCAGTCAGTGTATTTCCTGGAGCAGTCTCTGAGTGTTTCCTGGAGCAGTCTCTGAGAGTATTTCCTGGAGCAGTCAGTGTATTTCCTGGAGCAGTCAGTGTATTTCCTGGAGCAGTCAGTGTATTTCCTGGAGCAGTCTCTGAGTGTATTTCCTGGAGCAGTCTCAGTGTATTTCCTGGAGCAGTGTCTGAGAGTATTTCCTGGAGCAGTCTCAGTGTATTTCCTGGAGCAGTCTCTGAGTGTATTTCCTGGAGCAGTCTCAGTGTATTTCCTGGAGCAGTCTCTGAGTGTATTTCCTGGAGCAGTCTCAGTGTATTTCCTGGAGCAGTCTCTGAGTGTATTTCCTGGAGCAGTCTCAGTGTATTTCCTGGAGCAGTCTCTGAGTTTGAGTTAAGCGTATGGAACTTAAAGGCTGGCGTGTGTCACTGGGAATGAGTCCTACTCCAGACTCACTCAGAAACATAAAGTACCACTTTATTAACAGGTTGTTGGCTTGTAGACTCACATATAATATCACTTCATGAACAGCCAGTCGAAGCCAGGATCCCTGCAGGGCCGTTATCATCACAATGTTTACTTTAGTTCTACTTGGAAGTTTCTGGCTTGTAAATTCGCTCAGACACTCAGTAGCACTAGAAAATACATACGTCCCAAATGACAAGATATTCTCGATTCCCACCAAATAGGGGGAAGGGTGTTATCCGGGACTAGACCACCAGGAACACAGAGATGTACACTGCATGCACAATTATTAGGCAAATTGTATTCCTCGGGATTCATTTTATTGTTGAACAAACACAATGCTCTCAGTCAATCCAAAATGTTATCGAACCTCAAACCTGAATGTTTAAACAAAGGAAAAGTGAGTTTTGTCTTTCTCAGGGAAATATATAAGTGTGCACAATTATTAGGCAACTATTAGTGTGCACAATTATTAGGCAACTAAATTACAAAAATAATTTCTCTCAACTCACTTGTTTATTCTCAATTTTTAGAGTTAGTGTAACAGATAAGTAACACAAAATGACAATTATATAACATTTTTGGCCTTTCAAAAATATTCAGTGACCGATATAGTTTCTTGATCTGTTCACGATCAATTTTCGCTGAAGCAGCAACCACAGCCTCCCAAATGCTGTTCAAAAAGGTGTATTGTCTTCCATCACTGTAAATCTCACGTTTGAGAAGGGCCCACAAGTTCTCAATAGGATTTAAGTCCGGTGAGGAAGGGGGCCAGGTCATTATTCAGGCATCTTTGAGGCCCTTGCTGGCTAGCCAAGCAGTGGAGTACTTGGATGCATGTGATGGAGCATTGTCCTGCATAAAGATCATGGCATTCTAGAATGCTGAGGACTTCTTCCTGTACCACTGTTTGACGAAAGAATCTTCCAGAAACTGGCAGTAGGTTTGGGAGTTGAGTTTCAGTCCATCTTCAACCCGAAAAGGTCCAACTACCTCATCCTCAATGATAGCAGCCCATACCAGTACCCCTCCTTCACCTTGCTGGCACCTGACTCAAAGTGGTGCCCTGTGTCCATTACTGATCCAGCTACGGCCCCATCCATTTGGTCCATCAAGAGTCACTTTCATTTCATCTGTCCATAAAACCTTTTAAAAATCTGTCTTCAGGTATTTCTTTGCCCAATCTTGACGCTTCAACTTGTGAATCTTATTCAGTGGTGGTCTTGTTTCAGTCTTCTTGACCTTGGCCATGTCTCTGAGCACTTGACACCTTGTACTTCTGAACACTCCAGGTAGGTTGCAGTTCTGGAATACGGTGGCGCTGGAGGATAATGGGTTGCTGGTAGTTTGACGTTTAATTCTTCTCAAGTCTTTTGCAGTTAATTTACGCCTTTTCTTCCCCATGTGTTTTTTGCGCCCCAGTTGACTATTCGCAACAAAACGTTTGAATGTCCGGTGGTCACACCTCAATAGTTTAGCTATTTAAAGAGTGTCGCATCAGTCTGAAAGGCATTTTACATTTTTGGTTTTTCAGTGTCAGTTACATGTATTTTTTGGCCCATTTTACCTGAGGTAATGAGGCTGCCTAATAATTATGCTCACCTTGATATAAGGTGGTATTCACTTTCGCCACACCCTCCCTCATTACACAAATACACATCACCTGAAAATGAGTAAATCCAATAAGCATTCAAGTTTATATGGTTTGGAGTTCGAAAATGTGAATAGAAACAATGATAAGATCAGAATACATTTACGTCATTTAGCAGACGCTCTTATCCAGAGCGACCAACAGTAGTGAATGCATACATTTCACACTTTTTTTTTCTTCTCCGTACTGGTCGCCCGTGGGAATCGAACCCACAACCCTGGTGTTGCAAACACCATGCTCTACCAACTGAGCCACACGGGACCAGAAGACTCACTTGCCTAATAATTGTGCACGCAGTGTATACAGTAGTGTTGGAAAGAGGTTAAATCCCCGTAAAATCTCAAACCAATGTTAACTTAGAACGAAACGTAGGAGAGCCAACTCTCCAGCCAACAGTCAGTCCTCCATAGACATCCAGCTGTTTATTTCTCTCAATTTGTCAAGAGAACTGGATCTGTTCCTCACTGCAGGGCCCGTCCCAATATTGAACCCTATTCTCTAATAGTGCACTACTTAGGGATTAGGGTGAAAGTAGTGCACTATATAGGGAATAGGGTGAAGGTTGTGCACTATACAGGGAATAAGGTGAAAGTAGTGCACTATGCAGGGAATAGGGTGAAAGTAGTGCACTATACAGGGAATAGGGTGAAAGTAGTGCACTATACAGGGAATAGGGTGAAGGTTGTGCACTATATAGGGAATAGGGTGAAGGTTGTGCACTATACAGGGAATAGGGTGAAAGTAGTGCACTATGCAGGGAATAGGGTGAAAGTAGTGCACTATACAGGGAATAGGGTGAAAGTAGTGCACTATACAGGGAATAGGGTGAAAGTAGTGCACTATACAGGGAATAGGGTGAAGGTTGTGCACTATACAGGGAATAGGGTGAAAGTAGTGCACTATACAGGGAATAGGGTGAAGGTTGTGCACTATACAGGGAATAGGGTGAAGGTTGTGCACTATACAGGGAATAGGGTGAAGGTTGTGCACTATACAGGGAATAGGGTGCCATTTGGGACGAAGCCGTGTTTCTCACCCATCTCCTAAAAGCGTGCAGGCTGCGTTGCGTTTCATATCAGCCATATCAACTCACATTGCGGAGACTACAACAACTGCATTCTGGGATCGGATTGTGTGTGTGTGTGTGTGTGTGTGTGTGTGTGTGTGTGTGTGTGTGTGTGTGTGTGTGTGTGTGTGTGTGTGTGTGTGTGTGTGTGTGTGTGTGTGTGTGTGATTGTATATATCACCAACATAGATATGTGTAGTATATTCTCCAAGTGCTTGTGTTGTGTTGCAGTCTATACTCAGAGCTTAGGCTCCCAAGTGCCGCAGTGGTCTAAGGCACTGCATCTCACTGCTAGAGGCGTCACTACACAGCCTGGTTCGATTCCAGGCTGTATCACAACCGGCCGTGAATTGGGAGTCCCATAGGGGGGCGCACAAATTGGCCCAGCGTCATCCGGGTTTGGCCGGGGGTAGGCCGTCATTGTAAATAAGAATTTGTTCTTAACTTAAAATAAAAATGAAAAGAGAAGCTGAGTAGATGTGTGCTATTGTTATTATCTGTATTACACACACACACACACACACACACACACACACCCAGCTCAGAGATGTATTATCATAGATGGTATGTGTAATGATAGAGATGTATTATCATAGATGGTATGTGTAATGATAGAGATGTATTATCATAGATGGTATGTGTAATGATAGAGATGTATTATCATAGATGGTATGTGTAATGATAGAGATGTATTATCATAGATGGTATGTGTAATGATAGAGATGTATTTTACAGCCAGTGAGAGGAGGAAGACATGCTGTATTTTACTGCCAGGAGGAAGAGGAGAGAGGAGGAAGACATGCTGTATTTTACTGCCAGGAGGAAGAGGAGAGAGGAGGAAGACATGCTGTTCAGAGGCTCAACCTGTGAGCCGTATAAACATAGGATCGATATTAAATGGGGCTGGGTGTGTGTGTGTGTGTGTGTGTGTGTGTGTGTGTGTGTGTGTGTGTGTGTGTGTGTGTGTATGTCTTGTCAGTGAAAAATGTATTTTAAATACCACCAGCTATTCCAGGTTTAGGCAATGGACAATATTCTACTCAGAACTAAGGGTTCCAATGTTCTGAACTACTCAGCACTAAGGGTTCCAATGTTCTGAACTACTCAGCACTAAGGGTTCCAATGTTCTGAACTACTCAGCACTAAGGGTTCCATTCTGAACTAATCAGTGCTAAGGGTTCCATTCTGAACTACTCAGCACTAAGGGTTCCATTCTGAACTAATCAGCGCTAAGGGTTCCAATGTTCTGAACTACTCAGCACTAAGAGTTCCAATGTTCTGAACTACTCAGCACTAAGGGTTCCAATGTTCTGAACTACTCAGCACTAAGGGTTCCATTCTGAACTAATCAGCGCTAAGGGTTCCATTCTGAACTAATCAGTGCTAAGGGTTCCATTCTGAACTACTCAGCACTAAGGGTTCCATTCTGAACTAATCAGCGCTAAGGGTTCCAATGTTCTGAACTACTCAGCACTAAGAGTTCCAATGTTCTGAACTACTCAGCACTGAGGGTTCCGATGTTCTGAACTACTCAGCACTAAGAGTTCCAATGTTCTGAACTACTCAGCACTGAGGGTTCCAATGTTCTGAACTACTCAGCACTAAGGGTTCCAATGTTCTGAACTACTCAGCACTAAGGGTTCCAATGTTCTGAACTACTCAGCACTAAGGGTTCCAATGTTCTGAACTACTCAGCACTAAGGGTTCCAATGTTCTGAACTACTCAGCACTAAGGGTTCCAATGTTCTGAACTACTCAGCACTAAGGGTTCCGATGTTCTGAACTACTCAGCACTAAGGGTTCCAATGTTCTGAACTACTCAGCACTAAGGGTTCCATTCTGAACTACTCAGCACTGAGGGTTCCAATGTTCTGAACTACTCAGCACTAAGGGTTCCAATCTGAACTAATCAGCACTAAGGGTTCCAATCTGAACTACTCAGCACTAAGAGTTCCAATGTTCTGAACTACTCAGCACTGAGGGTTCCAATGTTCTGAACTACTCAGCACTAAGGGTTCCAATCTGAACTACTCAGCACTAAGAGTTCCAATGTTCTGAACTACTCAGCACTGAGGGTTCCAATGTTCTGAACTACTCAGCGCTAAGAGTTCCAATGTTCTGAACTACTCAGCACTGAGGGTTCCAATGTTCTGAACTACTCAGCACTGAGGGTTCCAATCTGAACGACTCAGCACTAAGGGTTCCATTCTGAACTACTCAGCACTGAGGGTTCCAATGTTCTGAACTACTCAGCACTAAGGGTTCCATTCTGAACTACTCAGAACTAAGGGTTCCAATGTTCTGAACTACTCAGCACTAAGGGTTCCAATGTTCTGAACTACTCAGCACTGAGGGTTCCAATGTTCTGAACTACTCAGCACTAAGAGTTCCAATGTTCTGAACTACTCAGCACTGAGGGTTCCAATGTTCTGAACTACTCAGCACTGAGGGTTCCAATCTGAACTACTCAGCACTAAGGGTTCCAATGTTCTGAACTACTCAGCACTGAGGGTTCCAATCTGAACTACTCAGCACTAAGGGTTCCATTCTGAACTACTCAGCACTAAGGGTTCCAATGTTCTGAACTACTCAGCACTGAGGGTTCCAATGTTCTGAACTACTCAGCACTAAGGGTTCCAATCTGAACTACTCAGCACTAAGAGTTCCAATGTTCTGAACTACTCAGCACTGAGGGTTCCAATGTTCTGAACTACTCAGCACTAAGAGTTCCAATGTTCTGAACTACTCAGCACTGAGGGTTCCAATGTTCTGAACTACTCAGCACTGAGGGTTCCAATCTGAACTACTCAGCACTAAGAGTTCCAATGTTCTGAACTACTCAGCACTAAGAGTTCCAATGTTCTGAACTACTCAGCCCTGAGGGTTCCAATGTTCTGAACTACTCAGCACTGAGGGTTCCAATGTTCTGAACTACTCAGCACTAACAGTTCCAATGTTCTGAACTACTCAGCACTAAGAGTTCCAATGTTCTGAACTACTCAGCCCTGAGGGTTCCAATGTTCTGAACTACTCAGCACTGAGGGTTCCAATCTGAACTACTCAGCACTAAGGGTTCCAATGTTCTGAACTACTCAGCACTAAGAGTTCCAATGTTCTGAACTACTCAGCACTAAGGGTTCCAATGTTCTGAACTACTCAGCACTGAGGGTTCCAATGTTCTGAACTACTCAGCACTAAGGGTTCCAATGTTCTGAACTACTCAGCACTTTATTTTGTATTGCACTTATGATATCTGTCCAAGTGTGTGTGTGTGTGTGTGTGTGTGTGTGTGTGTGTGTGTGTGTGTGTGTGTGTGTGTGTGTGATGTGTCTGAGACCTGCTAGCTAGAGAGACGGTAACGGGGAAAGAGACATGGAGATTGCCATCCAGACTCTTGTGACGGCTCATTGGTGATGGAGATTATAGTGTCATTATTTCAGCAGGTGGGATACCGTATGGGCTTGGGTGACTGAATAGCTTATTGGTTTCTCTCTGCAGACAGCCAATAGTCAAGACTTAGTCATTAATGAATGATGAACGCCAAGGCAGCGTTCCAAAGGGCACCCTATTCTCTATGGGTCCTGGTCAAAAGTAGTGCACTATAAAGGGAATAGGGTGGGATTTTGGATGTGAGACTTGGAGGGCTTTAACTACAGGAGAATGGAGAATGGCTGCTTTACATACACTACCCAGGAGAATGGCTGCTTTACCAACACTACCCAGGAGAATGGCTGCTTTACCAACACTACCCAGGTGAATGGCTGCTTAACCAACACTACCCAGGAGAATGGCTGCTTTACATACACTACCCAGGAGAATGGCTGCTTTACACACACTACCCAGGAGAATGGCTGCTTTACCAACACTACCCAGGAGAATGGCTGCTTTACATACACTACCCAGGAGAATGGCTGCTTTACCAACACTACCCAGGAGAATGGCTGCTTAACCAACACTACCCAGGAGAATGGCTGCTTAACCAACACTACCCAGGAGAATGGCTGCTTTACATACACTACCCAGGAGAATGGCTGCTTTACACACACTACCCAGGAGAATGGCTGCTTTACCAACACTACCCAGGAGAATGGCTGCTTTACACACACTACCCAGGAGAATGGCTGCTTAACCAACACTACCCAGGAGAATGGCTGCTTTACACACACTACCCAGGAGAATGGCTGCTTAACCAACACTACCCAGGAGAATGGCTGCTTTACACACACTACCCAGGAGAATGGCTGCTTTACCAACACTACCCAGGAGAATGGCTGCTTTACCAACACTACCCAGGAGAATGGCTGCTTTACCAACACTACCCAGGAGAATGGCTGCTTTACACACACTACCCAGGGGAATGGCTGCTTCACCAACACTACCCAGGAGAATGGCTGCTTTACCAACACTACCCAGGAGAATGGCTGCTTCACCAACACTACCCAGGAGAATGGCTGCTTTACCAACACTACCCAGGAGAATGGCTGCTTTACCAACACTACCCAGGAGAATGGCTGCTTTACACACACTACCCAGGAGAATGGCTGCTTTACACACACTACCCAGGAGAATGGCTGCTTTACCAACACTACCCAGGAGAATGGCTGCTTTACCAACACTACCCAGGAGAATGGCTGCTTTACACACACTACCCAGGAGAATGGCTGCTTTACATACACTACCCAGGAGAATGGCTGCTTTACACACACTACCCAGGAGAATGGCTGCTTTACCAACACTACCCAGGAGAATGGCTGCTTTACCAACACTACCCAGGAGAATGGCTGCTTTACACACACTACCCAGGAGAATGGCTGCTTTACAGACACTACCCAGGAGAATGGCTGCTTTACATACACTACCCAGGAGAATGGCTGCTTTACATACACTACCCAGGAGAATGGCTGCAGGGCTGACGGTGTGAGAAGAAGAGGTGTACTGGGGTGGAGAGGAGAGGATGGAGATGGGAGCAAGGACTTTAGTAAACATCTCTATGAACATCCTTGGCTTGTGTTAGCTAGCTAGACCAGTGTGTTTAATAACAGGGATTGTTGGACAAGGTATTGTCCCTTCTGTTTCAGGGTCTGGCAAGCTATGACTAGGACTGAGGTTAAATGAAAAGTAGCACCGTAGAACTGACTCAATGATATTCCGTTGTGGGCGTTTCCACGTGAAAAGACCCATGGGAACCAACCTGTTGAAGATCATGAGTTTATATTTTTGGGAAATCAAGGCATTGAGATCTTTTTTTTTTCAACCGTTTTGCATCTTAAAAAGTAGACATAAGTAATGTCTTAGATTTCTTGATTAATACACAAAGAAAAGGAGTCTTGGAAAACATTTACTTACTAAATGTTATAAAAGGTATTAGAAATACATATAAACACAATAATGTTGAATTAAAGACTCCTGACAACGAATATCAACACTTACATTTAGTTTGGGATAAATTATTTACTTTCTTTAAGTTTAAGAAATATTGCCTTGAGCCTTCAGACATATCTTTAAGATGTTCAGCTGATTTGTTGTCTGGTGGTCAAACCAAGAGTGTTAATTCAGTCTGAGTCTTGACCACCCCTCCCTTCTCACTCTCTCTCTGCTGCTCTCTCTCCCTCTCCTGTTTCTCTCTCTCTCTCTCTCTCTCTCTCTCTCTTTCCTGTCTCTCTCTCTCCTGTCTCTCTCTCCTCTCTCTCTCTCTCTCTCTCTCTCTCTCTCTCTTTCCTGTCTCTCTCTCTCCTGTTTCTCTCTCTCTCTCAAACTGAACCATTTGGTTTCTCTCCATAGCTCACGCAATTTCAATATTTAAATAATAAATCATTCGATTTTTCTATTGTATTAATGATGGCGTATTGGTTGATTTCCAAATTTTTAGTATACATTTTTTTCAAGGAGCCTGTCTGTCTGTCTGTCTGTCTGTCTGTCTGCCTGTCTGCCTGTTCAGCCCACTGCTACCTCACCCCACACTGCCACACACCACACACCACTGGCCATCAGTAGAGACCTGTCTGCCACACAGAGCTGGGATTTAGGCTCTGCTGAGAAGCCAGTCAGTGTGCTTTGTTGGTGAGAAGGAAGTAAGGCACTTTGAAGCTATCGATGCTGCAGTGCCCAGATATGTCGGAGTAGTCTGGTTTTGAAGATTTGAAAATGTGGATTGACTAGCAATAGCTATGTACAGTGTGGTGTCTGTGAAGTAAAACAACATGTTCCCTTCCAACTAGAAACAGCTTCATGTCTCCAACAACCTGTTCACTCCTGGCTCGGCTGGCGGCAGAAGGCAGAGGGCCACGTTAGTAACACAGTCTTGGTATCATGGTGGAGCTGTTGTCTGCTGTAGGAAGCTGTAGGTTTTGATATCATCGTGGAGCTGTTGTCTGGTGTTTAAGGCTAAGCGTTCCGCTAGCGGGACACCTGTCGACAACATCCGGTGAAATTAGAGGGCACGCAATTCAAATAAATAATCGTAATATTAAACATTTATGAACATATAAGTATCTTATATCATTTAAAAGCTTTACAGCGAAAAGCGTTACAGCGAAAGCATACATTCAATTGTTTGAGAATGGCGCCCCACATCAACATATTTTTCAACCAGCACAGGCTTCATAATATCACAAATAGCAATTAAATAAATCACTTACTTTTGAAAATCTTCCTCTGTTTGCAATCCCAAGGGTCCCAGCTACAACATGAATGGTCGTTTTGTTATATAAAATCCTTCTTTATATCCCAAAAAGTCTGTTTAGTTGGCGTCATCGATTTCAGTAATCCACTCGTTCAACATGCAGACAAAGGAGTCCAAGAAGCTACTGCTAAACTTTGTTCAAAGAAGTCAAACTATGTTTCTATTTAATCCTCAGGTATCCTAAAATGTAAATAAACTATAATATTTCATACAGTTCAATAGAAAAGTAAAATTAGTAAGCGCGCGTCCTCTTTGTCGCGCTCCGACAGACTTATATTGTACCGGGACTCTGAGTACAAAAACAAAAAATTCTTGCTCGTTTTTGAAGAAACAAGCCGGAAACAATGAACAAAGACTGTTGACATCTAGTGGAAGCCATAGGAATTGCAA
>NC_059442.1:170450367-170452867 GCF_905237065.1 Salmo salar | reverse complement strand
GTGATTTCTTGTGGATTTATCATGTGATTTCTCATGTGATTTCTTGTGGATTTATCTTGTGATTTATTGTGTGATTTATCATGTGATTTCTTGTGGATTTATCATGTGATTTATTGTTTGATTTATCATGTGATTTCTTGTGGATTTATCATGTGGATTTATCACGTGATGTGTCATGTGTAGAACCTTTTTGTTTGATGCTCAGTTGATACACAGCAGCAAAGTAATACACACACACACACAAAACACACACAGAAACACACACAGAGGCACACACAGAAGCAGACCCCCCCCCCCCCCAAACACAGAGAGATGACAATAGCTACTTGTCCATCTCTTTGTAAGGATCCCTGGTTCTTTGAGTCCACCATAATCTCCTATTCAGGCAGAGTTGAGATTAGGAGATAAGGACAACCTCCACATGTGGTATGGGATAGTGCTGTTTCATTAACTTCCTTGGTCATGATGTAATCAGCTTCCTGATGTCCTGTTTTGATACTTGTATCTTGATGTTTATGCCAACATTCATGTTGTCTCCTTAACCCTTTACACTCATTGGAATTGGCCTGCATGGATCGGGCAAAATTAAAATATTTCTTACAGAATAAATATTAAAATGCATGTTATAATATTAAAATGCATGGTAGCAATTCAAAGGGAACAGCCTGGAGCGTTTCCGAAAATGATTAAACCAAAAGTTTGTCTGCGTATGCAATAGTGGTATGTTGCTGTAAGCTATTGACTCAGACAGTAGGGCCAGTTCAAGTGCTTCGTACATAAGCCCCAAGTCCATGACAAACTGTTTTGAGGACAGCAGTTTTAGCAACCCCTGGAGTTTTGTGTCTGTGGCAGTTGTTGTTGTGTCTGATTCGCTCAAAGTGGTCAAGCCTCCGACCGAAGGGCCTCTGCACAAACCTACAGTTATTTATCATTGGCACCAACGCCAGGAAGAGGAGCCTAGTTACAGTATGTATTTAGTTAGTCTGCTGTAGCCTAGTTACAGTATGTATTTAGTTAATCTGCTGTAGCCTAGTTACAGTATGTAGTTAGTTAATCTGCTGTAGCCTAGTTACAGTATGTTGTTAGTTAATCTGCTGTAGCCTAGTTACAGTATGTATTTAGTTAATCTGCTGTAGCCTAGTTACAGTATGTATTTAGTTAATCTGCTGTAGCCTAGTTACAGTATGTATTTAGTTAATCTGCTGTAGCCTAGTTACAGTATGTATTTAGTTAATCTGCTGTAGCCTAGTTACAGTATGTATTTAGTTAATCTGCTGTAGCCTAGTTACAGTATGTAGTTAGTTAATCTGCTGTAGCCTAGTTACAGTATGTAGTTAGTTAATCTGCTGTAGCCTAGTTACAGTATGTTGTTAGTTAATCTGCTGTAGCCTAGTTACAGTATGTATTTAGTTAATCTGCTGTAGCCTAGTTACAGTATGTATTTAGTTAATCTGCTGTAGCCTAGTTACAGTATGTTGTTAGTTAATCTGCTGTAGCCTAGTTACAGTATGTATTTAGTTAATCTGCTGTAGCCTAGTTACAGTATGTATTTAGTTAATCTGCTGTAACCTAGTTACAGTATGTATTTAGTTAATCTGCTGTAGCCTAGTTACAGTATGTATTTAGTTAATCTGCTGTAGCCTAGTTACAGTATGTATTTAGTTAATCTGCTGTAGCCTAGTTACAGTATGTTGTTAGTTAATCTGCTGTAGCCTAGTTACAGTATGTAGTTAGTTAATCTGCTGTAGCCTAGTTACAGTATGTATTTAGTTGGTCATTCTATCATTTTTATGGAATCTTGTTGTAACTAAATATAATTTATTAAGAATTTGTCCAAATAAATGTTCCTTTAATATTTTTTACCAGCTCGGTTTATTCTCAAATTGAAGAAAGGGAGGCGGCGCCACTCCCCCGCTCTATGGCTGTACTACAGCCCTGTGTACTACAGCCCTGTGCTGTATATGACATTTATTTTATGATTTGGAAATGTGCACATCAAAGCGGTATTTATTATAATCCTCAATGTCTCATCTTTCAAAGTACATAGAGTCCTCTTAATTTACAGCATTTCCCCCTCACTCAGACAACAACAAAATAGCAAAAGTTGCCTAATTTGCTGGAGTGACGGGGGCATCTTCTTGTTTCGTGCGGTGCTCAAATTCAGAACGGCTGTCAGTCCAAAACCCCATACAGCGCTGTGAAGCCCAGAGCCTGAACTCTGACGTCATGTATAGCATGTTACTGTGCAGCCACTGCCTTCCAATTTAAATGCTTGTTGGTGTCCAAATCTACCATGTTCAACCTGTAAATGAGTACGAGAGTAAAGACCGACATCAAATCTTGTATTTTTACAATAAACACAACACATTCAGTTGTATATTTTAACAATAAGGCCGTGCCTGCAGACCCCTAGTCCCCAATACTGAGGAGGCCCCTAGTCCCCAATACTGAGGAGGCCCCTAGTCCCCAACACTGAGGAGGCCCCTAGTCCCCAATACTG